>NC_089846.1:84236529-84326529 GCF_035609145.1 Eleutherodactylus coqui
TTTGTCCTGTTTCGAAATTGCATTACTCATGGATAAACTTCCAATGTTACCTATCTTTGATTTATTTTTGCAGCTTGTGGCATGGCCCAATGAATCACAGTGCCAATTATTTAGTTTTGTGTGTGGCACAGACCCCATGAAGCCATGGACCCCAGTTGTCAACAAGGTCAATTTGTCCATCGATTTTATGAGCATTCTGGAGATGGCCTGTGATTGGTGTGGCCTGCATGTTTTTCCAGCACGAGCCTAATTGAGCAGTTATGGAATGTGGAGATGTCCATTCACACCCAGAATCCTACACCTACAAATACCACCAAGCTTTGGGTGGCTATCCAGATGACATAGCTCAACCTCTGTGTAGATGTCTACTGTCTACTTGTGGAATCAATGCCATATTGGGTTTCGGTATTTCATCAGGCTAGAGGAGATCCTACATAATATTAATTCATGTTTAATGACTTTTGCATGTCAGTGTATATTACTGGGCTATTTTTGAAATCGAGTGTGAAGGAAATGCCCGGCAGTGCTAAAAATTGGGCCAGGAATAGCAGTGTAAACAGAGCCTTACTGGTGGCTTGGGATAAATACCCATTCACTGGGAGTTGATTTAATGGCAAAGAACCTCTACCTCTTAAAAATACTCTGTTTGTTGGACAATCAAAGGTTCCTTTAGTTTGGCCGATAGCCACATTTCAAGAAGTCATATTTTAACTTATAGGATAGCCATCTATACATAGAACTGGAGTGTTATATTCAGGTGCTGTAGATATGGATTCTTGAGGTTACAATCTATTTGCACTAACTATACTGTTGTGTAGAGTTTTAAGGTGCCCATACACCTTAATCAACTGTAAGCCAAACAGCCTTTTTGCAACAGAGGGGTCCCTAGACACAGGCCTAGATCATAGGAGGGTCTTGAAAGAGAGCACCCTAGCCATGAGAGGCTGCTTGAAATTCTGGACTGCAAATAACTCTCACCCAGGGTAGACATCTGTTAGATATCTGGCTGGATTTTGAGACCCCAGTCTCACCTGAGTACCAGGGAAGGTTCTGGTCCTGCACAGTGTTCCAGCCACATCAAACAATGTGTCTTCTCTGCAGGCTAGAAGAAGATGCATTACTGTGCCACATTTTGATGCTGCAGTTAACTCTTAATTGTTAGTTTGTGCTGCTGGGTGATCTTCTGCTAGCCAATCCCCCGGGTCTTTGCTCACATATATACCCAGCAACTGTCAGTGTCTGTCTTCTGTCCAGAGTGAACAGTCATGTATCCTTGTCCATTTCAGCTTACTGTGTGTTTGGTGTCTTGATGGTTCATGTCTGTTTTTATGTTTATTTTCTGTCAGTTTTATGTCAACGTGTCTCTGCTTTGTTCTGCTGAGCTTCTTTGCTATATCTGGGCTAAGGTGGCCCATAGGGTCCTTTGATACATGTTGTCTTTCTAGTGTAGGGACCTGCAAGACAATGAGGAGCCTTGATCGCGGCTTGCAGGCTTAAGTATTTTGGCCAATATACGAATCAAATACCTGATAATTTTATAGCTATTGCATCTGCTTATGTGTACAAGTATCCAAGGTGAGTGTTTTGGTCATTTGTCAGTCCCTATGTTATGTCTGTCTGTCAGTCCAGTCTGCTGTATGCAGTTCTCTGTCCAGTTGGCGTTTCCGTCAGCATGTCCAGTCTGTAATCCATTTTGGATTCCCTTGTTTGTGGTCCCTAACCCCTGTTTAAGCACATTCGAGTGGGCCCTATGCTTATTTGCCCACGCGAACGTAACATTAATGAAAACAAATAGTATGGTTTGAGGCAAACACGGGACAAGTATAAACAATCTAAGTCTGTGGGTCAAACACTCTGGTGGGTGAATTTTCATAAAGCAGCAGATGCACAGAGTATCAGCATCTTTCATGTCTCATTTCTGCTGCTTAATTCCAGAGACTAGAGTTGGGCAGTAATGTACTTCATTTTGTGACTAAGGTCTACCCAACACTGGGAACCAGCAGTGCAGTGTCTCCTTCTCTCTAGTGTGTGCCTCATGTAGGCACCAAAAACACTTCCGCCTCTCAACTGGAGTGCCCACTGCAGCCTCTGTGTCTTAAAGCCATATACACACATAATTATACAGATACATAGATACATTTGAAACACTAAAGAAATATAGAAGAAGAACAACAGAGAATGAAGAATATTATCTTTTACATATATGTACACATGAAGGTTTGGATTGGCCAAACATCCAAGTGTTTAGGGAGGTAATCCTCAACCAGACAGCTCTGCCACCATTTTATTTCCCTCAGAACAAAAGGATTTGGCACAGAAAATTCAAATTTTCAGTGCCCATACACAACAAAGAGTCATCTGGTACTGCTACTATCAGCAGGTTCAAACAACTAAACACTAGTATATATGGTGGTCTTAAGGGATCCCTTTGAATTCTACCTCACAAGGGGGTGCAGACTTTGCTGCTGTAAGATTCCCATGTCATTATCCCAACAATATTCCTGGATATGTATGTGGCAGTAGCACTGATGAAGCAGTAGCAAGGAAGGAACCAAGAGTCTTCGTCAAGAGAGTGGTCAAGATGCAACAGGCCAGAGAATAAGATGACAGTGTAGTCTGCAATGAAAGCAAAGTTCAGAACTGAGAGGAGATCGACAAGTACCAAGATCAAGTCAAGCATAATATCTGGAAACAAGGTGAGAATAAAATTAAGGTCAATTAGGAGTCAGAATCAGGATCAATCACACAAGGAACCAGAGTCAGCAAAGTGTAAGAACCTCAATTAGCAGGCAAGACATGGGAGGCTGATAGCTAAATAGGCCACCAGGCATCATTGACAGGCTGCCGATAACATGACACTGCCTACTGAGTTGAGGTGGAGATCTATGGGTGAATTCAGTAATGCTGGAAGCATGGCTACTCGCCAAGACCAGGCAACATGAGTAAAAATTAAATATTTTTCTTTTTTTCCATGAGAGTATTACATTAAAGACTACCGTATATACCGGCGTATAAGACGACTTTTGAACCCCGAAAAATCTGCTCTGCAGTCGGGGGTCGTCTTATGCGCCGGTAATACAAAAAAAAAAAAAGTGTAAAAAAAAAAAATTTTATTACTCACCTCCCCCGGCGTTCTGTCGCGCTCCGGCAGGATGTCGCTCGCTCCGGCAGGCTGTCGCTCGCTCCTCGTCCCCGCCGCAGCATAGCTTTCTGAATGCGGGGCTTGAAATCCCCGCTTCCAGAAAGCTAATACACACGCCGGCAGCCATGACAGCATTGAATGGCTGTGATTGGCTAAAGCACACGTGGCTTCAGCCAATCACACTATTCAATGACATCATTGAATGGCTGTGATTGGCTGAAGGCGCACGTGTTAGCAATCACACCCATTCAATGATGTCATTGAATAGTGTGATTGGCTGAAGCCACGTGTGCTTTAGCCAATCACAGCCATTCAATGATGTCATGGCTGCCGGCGTGTGTATTAGCTTTCTGGAAGCGGGGATTTCAAGCCCCGCATTCAGAAAGCTATGCTGCGCCGGGGACGAGGAGCGAGCGACAGCCTGCCGGAGCGAGCGACATCCTGCCGGAGCGCGACAGAACGCCGTGGGAGGTGAGTAATAATTTTTTTTTTTTTTCTCCACTGAATACCGGCGTATAAGGTGACAGTTGGGGGGTCGTCTTATACGCCCCGTCGCCTTATACGCCGGTATATACGGTACCTGCATTTTCTGATTCTCCATGAAAAAAAGACTAACCAGGTGCAATATCTTCGAAACAGAACTCTCTACAAGCATATCGGTTTGGCGGAACCCAAAATACATGAATGGTCTATTTCATCTTTTGCCTTTTTGTCCAGTCTTTTGTTATGTCCCTATTAGATCTCTACCCGGAGGCTACAAGAATAGAAGGGTTAGTAGCCCTCAACAAAGCCTGAAAGGAGCTTGAAAGCCTTAAAAACCAACCACATCGACCATGCATCCCCTTCGCAGTCTTTGTTCAATTTATCCAATGTTCTAATTGCCTGAAGTAAAAATCTTCTTTTGTGACATTAAAGTTGACTTACATCAATCATTCATTTTTTCTAGCAGTCGCCAGTGCGATTCCCCTTGATAAATGCGATGCGACATGTTTTATCAAAACACGACACATCAGCCGAGACGCTTCAAACCTTGTTACCATTAACATTTCCTATTTCTGCCTATTTAAGGTCCCAAGTCCCCTTAAACACTGACACCAAACCACAACGTCTACTCTTTAAATTCTCATAGGGTTCTTTCTTCCAGAAGGCTCCCCAGTTAGTTTTTGTAATTAGGGAGCTGACATATTCATAAGCAGGAGGCATCCTCTATATGCTTGGTGGTAGATGTGACTGACAGCTACTACAAATATGGCAATTTCTATAATTATCTCTTTTGAAACTTGCCAAGGGAATAATTACAAAGGAATGAACTGTTAATCGAGAACATTTTCATTATAGCAAACCATAAAATTGCAGATCTCGTTACAAAAAAAAAACTTGTTTAGGTGAAAATATTTTGGAAAATAAGACAAATGTGTATTATACAGCAAAGAATCAATTAATAAACGTGTATATCTAATAGATATCTGATGGGATTGTGACAAATAGCCTGCAGCAGTTTTAAAAAGTGGCAAATTTTGTAATTTTTTTTAACAACTTGCGATTAGTATAAATTTTCATCTTGTCAATCTAGAATTTAACCCTTGGTGAGGCAACCGATTTTACACCTTAATTTCAAAGCAATTTTTTTTTTACATATTTTTCATTGTTGGAATCCGAGAACAATAACTTTTTATTTTTTCATCAACCTAACCACTTGATGTTATTTTAATTGCTTTTTATTGTGTTCTTTTGAAGTGGATGAACAAAAAAATAGAAATTCTTGCTTTTTTTAAAAATTCTTTTCACATCATTCACTGTATGGGATGACTATAATATTTTGTAGTTTAAGACATTCCTATTATGTATATCTTTTTCTGTTAAAAAATGTTATTTTTTTATTTTTTTAAGCAGGGTTTGTGGGGTAAAATTCAGTTTGTTTTTTTAATCTCTGGATTTTTTTAAATTAAACTTTGTTTAACTATTTTTTGTCCCTCAATGCGACTGAAAGATATAATTGTTAAGTCGCTGTCAAACTACACTGCACTACTTATGCAGTGCAGTTCAGTGTTGTATGCCTCTGACGGCTCTCCTATTAGGGCCTGACAGAGCAGGGATTCATAAGCTAGCTCACCTGACAGAACTAGGGGCCATAAGCAAGCATTTACATTGTTGGGTGACAACGGACGACAGAGAGAGCTATCTCCTCCTGTCAACTACCTATATCCTGCAGTCACTATTGACCATGGCATGTAAAGGGTAAATAGTCAGGATAGAAGATTTTTTTAAATTCCGGGCATCAGAGCAGTAGACCGGAAGTCAGTAGACAGCTCAGCCCCAGCTCTTGCCTTCACAGGACTCATGTGCTGACCATAGACTAGACTGCAGTGTTGCAAACTAATGGGCCTTAGTGAATCCTATGAAATCACGTATGACCTGTGCATAAAGTATTGATAACTGAACTTGTGGTCTAATGATACAGTATGTAAGGTGGCCCTTTAAGAAGAGAAATGGGGCACTTAGCGAAATGTGTTTGGGGCTTCCTGTGAGTTTTTCTCTGACCCATTTGTGCCAGGGGTTTTGCTATATCTGGTGCCAGGCACCGACTAAACTACTATTGTTCCATTCATGAAAAGTTATTTGATGAATGGAACTATGCATACATGGTGGCTCTGGCATCTGACAGCCAATAGTGTAGATCTACCATCATGGGACCCATGTTACTGAGGTCTGTCATTGGTTTGTCACCTTTTCTTCCTCACTTGGAGCTCACAGCAGCCCCCGCAGTGAAGAGGTTTAATGCAGTGGTAATCATGCATGTGCTTGTACTCAGCTACTTCTATCAGCTCTATTGAAATAATGTAGTAGCGCCACACGTGCACCCGCCACTCCATTTAATCTCCATGTCAATGTGGGTTGGTGCAGTGAGCCCGCAGTGAGGGGGATATGGGACCTCTGTCTCAGGATCAGTGGAAGTCTCATTAGTGAGACCCCGACCAATCAGACTTTTATCACTTATGACCAAGGGCAACATCTAAATGGAGTATATATGTTCTGCCCATGTTTCAGTAGGTTTCCCTAAAATGTACCGATGAGTTAATTTAGATTTTGGATTATGGCTCTAGAAGAGTAAGGTAGCACAACCCCCAAAAAAAGTGTAAATGTGGTGCTCAGCTGAGAGTCACACTGTTAGTAGCTTAATATTGCATAAAAAATAGAAAAAGCAAGTACGCACAATAGTAATGCAAAACATTTTTTTTTTATTGTGCAACTCCAAAAAGTACAACCAACGGTCCCTATGACATATACTCCAGCTCACTCCCGATCGGGACACTTTTTCACAGCCTGTGCTTTGACACCTCACGATTTAGCTTGAAAAAGGGTTGCTATTGCTAACCTGAAACGTTGCATTTTCGGGAGTTGCACCAAAGAAAACAGTTTTTGCATTACTATTTGTGATTGCTTGCTTTTTCTATTTCCTTTGGATTATGGGTAGTGATGAGCAAAAGTTCGGTTTGACCGGTTTGACGAATTGCAGCAAAAGTTTGGCTTGGTCTGAATTAGTTCGAAGCAAACTGGAACATTTCTCTAATACCCCTAATTCTGGTGTACAACACTACTATCCCTAAAAGCCCTTTTAGCTTGCCTAGAAGTGTATCAAAGTACTTTCCAGCTGTTTTTAAGGCAAATAAAAAGAAGGAAAAAAGTAGTTGAAGAAGAAAAGAAAAGGAAGAGGAATAGAAGGAGAAGAAAAATAAATAAATAACTAAATAAATAAATACTCCTTTTAATTCTTCTTTTCCTTCTAATTCCTTCGCTACTTTTTCTTCCTTGTTTTCCTTTCTTCTCCTTTTTCTGTCTTCCTACTATTGTTGTCCTTCTTTTTACACAAAGGCAAAAAAGGAAAAATAAGTAGAAGAAGAATTTTACCAGTTTCAGCCGAGATGAAAATCCTGAGGTTTGGGTTCACGCTGAACTAAGCTTTTAACAAAGTTCGACCAGAAACTGGATTCAACTGTTTCGATTTGCTCAATGCTAATTTCATAACGGTCAATGTAAGTGATGGAAATCTCCACTAAATATATTGGTGCTATGTAAATAAAGACCCTGAATTCATTCAAAGTTTTGAGCAATCTTGCATTACTGGAGACATAAAGCCCTCTGTCTCCTGTAAGGATAACAATTGCCTTTGTGTCTAGAAGAAAATAAGTAAAGATTGGATAAACGTTAAAAAAGAGCCTTTAAATATTAATGGGGTTTTTATGAGCACGGTCCAGTGAATGACACCTCCGTCACACTTGATGAAGGGCCCGCCGAGGTATAAAGAAGAAAAAATTACCCAGTCTACTGTCTGCTGCTCTAATTACACATGCAAACACTATGAGTGATTTCAAGGCAAACACAGCCATGTTTGTTGCAAATGAGTAAACTGTCACTCTTTGGCAGTCGCCCATTACTTATGAGGATTATAATGAATCAGGTACAAGCGTGGCGCTGAAAAATGCTCCTTCCACAATTGTTTTACTCCACATCATTCTCTAATATCCTTCATTTTTTTTATTGCAATAACAAATTAAATATTTTTCACATTTCTTAAATTAACCTTGGCTGCGACTGGAAATCAGAGATTTGCCAGTTCATGGAACAGAATGGAAGTTATCTAAAAGTGGATTACAAATGACATTCATGGAAGGAGAGCACAACTCTATGGATAAAACTTAAAAACTAGATTTGCTTATCACAGCCCTGCTAATTAGTTATACTCTGAATGGTTCCTTCTCAATCCCCTCCCCCTGGCCCTTTATTAGAGCCCCCAACCTTTTCACAATTGAAGCTTCCCTCTATGCAAATTAGAGCTGCGACCCCGGAGTGCAACAAAAGAAAACACGTAACGAGTTTTCTATGGATCAGTTTCAGTGTGAATCCCCATCAGATTGGAAAATGCAGCGATCTGAGCGACTTCCAACAAGGCCGGGTCATCGGCACTAGACTAGCCAGGGACAACATTTGACTACTAATCTTGTGGAGTATTCTCCTATAACAGTGTGGAGAGTGTAGAGAGAATGACGTGATTGAGGAAAACATCCAGGGAAAGGAGGTTCTGTGGACGGCAACAACTCTTCACCAAAAGGGGTCAAAGGAGGATGTCAAGTATTGTCAGGGTAGGTCTTCAACAGTTGATTGGCTGAGGTATGTTGCTTGGGATCCTGACTGATTGGCTGTTCTTGCGCCCACTGTCACCAGCAAAATACGTAGGGAACAGAGCAAAAACTCATGCTCCAACCTCTGCATAGTGGTCAGTGCTGGTAATTGCAGGTGCAGCTTCCATTAAAATCAATGAAGGCTGTGCTTGCAATTACCAGTGTCACCCACTACATATTGGAAGGAATGATATACTTCTGTTCTGTACCCTCTGTATTTTGCTGGTTATAGCGGGCACTATTACAAGCCGTGGACCCCAGCTGATCAACTATTGATGACCTATCCTAAGGATTGGTCATCAATACAAATTGACCAGAAAACCCTTTATGATGGAGTTTTGGGTTAAGATGCCTAGCACTAGTTAGGAAAGAGGTTAATGGGGAACTCATGCACATGGTCATAGTATTACTCTTTTGTGCAAATTCATAAAAGGGATGCCTTGGAGAACGATCGGGCTTCTACTGTACTCATGTGTCTACGATTTCAGGGTAAATAGATAGAAAAAAACCCTCTTTGCAGCATGCTCCGTTAGATTCCATATTGGAATATAGAGGTATACGCCCCTGTACTTATTTCCCTTAGAGTAGACTAACCTGTACATGCGAAGTCCAAGGAAGCCTGTGTAGCAGTCCCCATACAAAGGAACCATACAGGCTCTGTGCATTGTCTACAGGCTACATGTTGTCTCCATAAACCCTAAATTGTAGGGTCAATTTTAAGATTATACCTAAAAGTGCTTTATATTTCATTTCAATCACTTTCTGTGTACATGGCATAGCATTTTACAGTCATTCTCCCCTGGCAGCGGCGGTGATCAGAAAACCGCATATATGAATATTTTTTATTTGTCGCCATAATTCTTTTTATGCGCTCTGGTGCTGTTTGTTTCTGAGCTAAAGAAGCATAAACCATACAGGGCTCTATAGTCTCAGCCAACATCTTACAGCAACTTATTTTCATTTTTCTCTGATCTTGATGATAGTGAAATGATGACATTTAAAGTGACACCATAAAATGTTTTGCTGCAGTGGAACCCGGAAAAAAATCTGTGTTACCTGCAAAGCTTTCCACACTTCGGCTTGGTTAATGAGGCATTAGATGAAGTAAGGAAGACAAGACTGATGTAAAACCTCCGAATAAAAGACGTGGCTTTAGCTAAGAGAATCAATGATAAGCTCTTATGCACAATCTATTAGTGATTTTTTTTTTTCTTTTTGAAATATTTTATCCTATTCGGTGTGATCGTATCTGCAGTAATATATTATGTCTAGTCTGCATTATGGAAAAAGGAGCTTAAGATATGTGCAATGGAAGTAAACCGAGATCTTATATGGAGATTAGGGAGAGATAAACATGAGGTCTTTCATTTTAATCTTTACTAGATTTATCTGGAAACATATCATCCATTTCATTATAATAAACTGATCTTATTGTATTGATAGCAAGAGTTGTATCCAGCAAAAAAAATGTTCAACAGCTTTAAGTGGCCCAGAATCAGCATGCAGTAGACCCGACCATTTGGTATAATCAACATTTAGGCTAGTGGTCTTGGACTGATGACATTTGACTGTGGCTACTCCCACTCCCCTAGCAGTGAACCTCTCTTTTTTCTCAGTTACCCTTCCCTTTCTGTTCCCCTTCCTTCTTCTTCCCATTCTCACTTATAATTTGCCTCCTTTTACCCTTTTATTCCCTGCCTTTTCTCATACACTTTTGGCTTTCTCCTACACTTCTTTCTTCTTGCTTTTTCCATTATACTCCCCCTCCCTTTCTCCTACTTTTCCTTTTTATTTTCTTTCTCCCATAAACTCCCCCTTTTTTCCTCTACCCCTCATTTCTGATTTCCTTCTTCCTTAAACTCCTGTTCTATATCCTTGCCCTTTCCTCCTTATTTCCCCTCCCTCTTACACTTCCACTGTCTTTTCTCTACTCTTCATTCTTCTTTCCCTTCTTGCTTACACTCTCCATCTCTTGTCTCTTTCCTTCCCACCTTGTTTCTTTTTCTTGTCCCTTACACTTCTCCTTTTCCTCTATATTTCCTTCTTCTTTACTTCTATTACGCTTCCCCTCCTTTTCTCCTATTCTTCCTTCTTCTTTTCCTTCTCCCTTTACTCCCTCTCTCTTTTCCCCTCCACTTCCTCCTTCTTTCCCTTCATCCCTCATACTCTTCCTTTCTTTTCTCTCTCCTTGTTTCTTCTCTTCTTCTGTGCTTTGCAATTTACACTTATCCCTTTTCCCTATGATTTCTTTGGCTTAACTTTTTCTAATTGCACACCCTCCTCTTCCTCCCTTATACTTCTCCTCCCTTTCTCCTACTTTTCCTTATTTCCCTTCTTCCTTACACTTCCTCTCTCTTTCTCCTACTCTTCATTCCTCTTTTCCTTCTTCCATAAACTCCTGCTCTATATCCCTTCCCCTTCCTTCTAATTTCCCTTCTTCTTTACAATCTCTTTCCCATTTCTCTTCTCTTCCTTCTTTTTTACTTCAACCCCTTCTGTTTTCAGTCTTCTTCCTTCTTCTTTCCCTTGTTTGCCTGGTTTATTACACTTCTCTCTTTCCCCTACACTTCCTTCTTTTTTCCCTGCTACTTTACATTCACCTTTCCTTTCCTCTACTCTCCTTTTCCCCCCCTTCCTCCCTACACTCTTGCTCTATATACCTTCCCTTCCTTTTTACTTCCCTTCTTCTCTACACCTCCTGTCCTTTCTGTACTCTTCTTTCGCTTCTTGCTTATAATCTCCCTCTCTTTTTCC
Organism: Eleutherodactylus coqui; assembly: GCF_035609145.1. Classification (NCBI taxonomy): domain Eukaryota; kingdom Metazoa; phylum Chordata; class Amphibia; order Anura; family Eleutherodactylidae; genus Eleutherodactylus; species Eleutherodactylus coqui. Next base: position 84,247,606 of record NC_089846.1, read on the forward strand.
TCTCCTTCTTTTCTTCTTTAACTTGTCCATTACAATTCCCTTTTCTCCTACACTTCCTTTCTCTTTATTTTTTCCACTACATTCCATTTCCATTATACTTCCTTTTTCGTTTCTTTCCCTTCTACCTTACACTCACCTTTCCTTCCCGTACTCTAACTTCTTTTTTGCCTTCTTTTTTACAATCCCCCTCCATCCTTACCTACCACTCCTGAAAACATGGCCATGCTACCAAGTAGGTGAAGATTTAGTGTGACCAATGGGAGAGCAGGGCTTGCTAGCTCTGCAAGCCTGGGCAGTTATTGTTGAGTCTTTCTGGCTTCCTGATGACCTGATTCTAGTTCTTACTCTGTATACCTCTTTATCCTGTATCTGTCATGATCCTGTATTCCTGTCTGTGCAGATACCTGGCTTCTGATATTTGGTTCCCCTGACTGCCCATTTGCCTGCCATCTTGTACCATATCTTCCTGGTGTTGACCTTGCTCTGTAACTGACTCTGAGTCTAGTTTATGCTTTGGCTCTGCTGTTCACTCTGACCCTTTGCCATTGACCCCTGCCTTGTTTGACTCTTGCCTGCTTGCTCCACCAACCTGGGAATGCAACCTGAGAATCGTAGCAGTGAAGTCTATATCTTCCAAATATGGGTTCAAGGGTGAAAACCTGCTCTCCCTAGGAGCCGCTAACCGGAGTAGCCACTGCAAAGCCTGTTTACGGACATGCTAGACAGGCTATTCCTCCCTTAATGTAAATATTACACTAGGGTCTTATAGAATCATTCACAAATAGTCTACTAGATCTACAAGTAACCCCTTAATGCTGCAGCCCTTTTTGTTTTTTTTCTTTATCAATTCCATCCCACTTTCACAAAATCATAACTTTTTATTTTTTCTGGTGACCTTGCTACATGAGGGCTTGTTTTTAGTGAGATGAGTTGTATTCTTCAGTACTACCATTTAACGTAGCATATAACATATTAAAAAGCTGTAAAAAGTTCTAAGTGGGATGAAATGGAAAGAAATGCAATTGTGCCATTTTGTTTTTATGACGTTTATGATGCAGTATAAATGATGTTACCTTTATTATGTTGGTAAGAATAATAATGGTGATACCATAATGTATATAAAAAAATAAGATACTTATTAACAAATGGCTTTCTGCCACCATCTTCTGACCAATATAACTTTTCTTTTTCAGTCCATGCAGCTATGTAATGGTTCATTTCTTGCAAGGTGACCTGCAGTTTTTATTGGCACCATTTTCGGGTACCTACAACATTTTGATCTCTTTTTATTCAGTTTTATTCTTGGAGACAGGGTGATCAAAAAAGTGCAATACTTTTATATATATAAAACAATACATTCTCTGAGATAGTGATTCTTCTATATACTTACAGGACTGAGCGGATAAGACAGCCTAATGATTCAGATCAGAAGCAATGTGGACTAGTAGAATCTTGTCCTGAGTAAGAACAGCACCATTTCTCCATGGATCATCCAAGTATGGAACGCATCTTACATTCGTCCTCCATGTTCAGGGTGTCGGAGTCCATCAAACAGTTTATGAAATAATTAGTTTTAATTTACAGTCTCAATAAAAGTGATTTAAGCCCTCTTAATGATGAGACCGTGCCGCACTCTCCTGAAGAGTGAAGCAGCGAATGGCGGATTCTGCAACGGCTAATGTTCTTTAAAGAGCAGAGAATTACATTTAATGTGGAATGTATTACATTGGCTGACTGCTCTGATTGTCATTAGAACGCCGTGTGATGAAGAAGAGTCACATATACTGACAAATCAATAGGAGGCTCAAAGTCATTTCACAATGAGCCGTCACATGTCGTGTCAGAATATTTAGCAGCTTCCTTTAGACTTTCACTGACAAATATGCATTTGATGAAATTTTCCTCTTCTTAAAACTTCCCTGAAAGCTAAGAAATTGAATAAAACTTCTTTGTGCTTTAGACTCCACATAATTAGTTGAGGTTTGGGGCTTGGTGTGTCTTTTACAGCACCTTTCGTCTAATGCAATCGCCGATTATTAGGAATCCAAGTCACTGCTCCCTCTATGCTGTGTGATCTGTGAAGGAAAGAGTTAAAGCAACATGCTAATGCACTCAATAAAACTAAGGAAACACGGACTAACTGGCTGCACCCGATAGTTGAACAATTTTGTCGTTGGCGGGGTTTCAGTCATGTGCAGCACTGAACTGTGTGTGCTTACCCGAAGCACTCCACCTATCTGCAGAGTTTGTAACTTTTAACTGTGCCTGGTGTTAGCCACGGGGAGGCCATGCGGTCGCACAAGGCACTGGCCTCCGGTTCGTAGGCTGCTTTGGGTCCACCTGGATGGATGATCTTCTTACTCCATGTAGCAGCATTTTATGGAGTTACATGAATCATTCTTCTCCCTTCTGCTGTTTCGAGACACCACTGTCAGTCCATCAGCACCCCCGCAACACCATTGTTTAGCTCTGCTACTGTATTTATGGCACTTATAGGTAAAATAAAAGTGTATAGCGGACACGTTCCCTTTACAAGCATAATGGTTAAAAAAAGAAAAAAAAAAAACTTAAATTTTTTAGAGCCGCGAATAGGAGTTGCCAGAGCCCGGTCCCCATTACTTCCACCACCATGTCCTGGGCCACACGGTGACCATAAGCAATGTTAGGAATCGTGCTGCTCAGGGGTGCAAAAAGCGTCCCACAATTCTCTTGTCTTGTCTTACACATAATGTTATATGTAGAATTAAAGGAAGATTGATGCCCTCTGTTAATGTTAGTGTCCAGTGAAGCAGTAGCTATACTCCAAACCATGGTAACCAAACGCCACTTCATGATCTCATTGTTAGATTGCCAATCAAAACCCCCAAACTCAAATTAGGGTGTTTGAATGCCACTGTCAGAATTGATGGTGGTATTTAAAAGGTTAAAAGCCACAATCATCATGAGCGCTGATCGTGGCTGTTGCGGGCTGGTGACAGCTGTAAAAAACAGCCAGCGCCCGCATTGTATGGAGTGCGATACAGCCCTGATCCTCCTCCATATGAAGCCGAACCTCCATGACGTAACTGTATATTATAGAACTTAAAGGGGTTGTCCCGTGCCGAAACGTTTTTTTTTTTTTTTTCAACCCCCGCCCCCCCCGTTCGGCGCGAGACAACCCCGATGCAGGGGTTAAAAAAGAACACCGGAGAGTGCTTACCTGAATCCCCGCGCTCCGGTGACTTCTTACTTACCTGCTGAAGATGGCCGCCGGGATCTTCACCCTCGGTGGACCGCAGGGCTTCTGTGCGGTCCATTGCCGATTCCAGCCTCCTGATTGGCTGGAATCGGCACGTGATGGGGCGGAGCTACAAGGAGCCGGCATCCAGCACGAACGGCTCCATTGAGGAAAGAAGAAGACCCGGCCATTAGACGGCGAAAATTAGTCGGCTCCATGGAAACGAGGACGCTACCAACGGAGCAGGTAAGTGAAAAACTTCTTATAACTTCTGTATGGCTCATAATTAATGCATAATGTACATTACAAAGTGCATTAATATGGCCATACAGAAGTGTATAGACCCACTTGCTGCCGCTGGACAACCCCTTTAAGGGGTTAAAAAACACCTATAAATGTTGCACCAAGATCCTCTTTTACTCTGGTGTGGGATACGTAGCGAGGCGAGCACCACCGTTTGCTACTTCTCTACCGGTTGATAAGCACAACTGGTTACCCACTGCGGGGTTCATGAAGCACCGTGTTTACAAGGTCTGTTCTTTTGCAACAAGATCTGAAGCTTTTTTCATCTACCGGTGCAGGTGAGGGATACTGAAAAAGGAAGAACATTCATTGTAACACGAGCCATGGGATGTATTTGATTCTGAGTACTGCATGTTTGGCACAGTATGTTGTGGGTGGTGCCACATATCTACCTAAAGTTAGGATTAAAGAGCATATGGTAGCTGCTAATGACCCCGGTGTTACTAGTCTATCTGCAGTGTCCAAACACTTTATTCATTGTCCTGATGGAATGTATGTACCTTTGCTTTTTAGGGTATTGAGATAATTAATAGACCATGAAGGGGTGGCATCCATGAGCAGCTGCTGCGCAGTGGAGAAGCAGAGGGGATTGTTTTACTGCACATAAGACTTTCATATGGGATCAATATACTTCCAGATTTCTTATATTATTGTGACCATCTCGTTATATGATAGTTTGTATCAAAGTCATGATATTTAAAATACGTGTAGGTATTCTATGCTTGTATGTTTCTATCTGTGATTACAGATGCAAAATGAAAAAAAAGTAGGTGGAGCAAAAACTGGTAGAGTATAAATGGCCCAAAAATGGAGACAAGGGCCATTTGTGGAGCCACCCATTTTTGGTTTTTGCACTCCTCTATCTGTGATTGGTTGATTTTACCATGTGACTTTGGAGTTATTTAAATTATTCAATTGTATATGGTATTATGCTGTGAAGAAGGATATTTTTCCAAAACACGTAGCATACCTGTCTCCTCGTACTTATTTTTACCGCATGTATGTGTTTTAAACATTTGGAGTAACGATGGGGTTCTTCACAAACGACCGGCGGTGCTGGACCCTTTTGAGTAAACTAGAATATGCACTTGGATTGCTGTCCATGCATGCCTTTAGCTTGGGGTGTGGAGTTCAGGTGAGCGGTTTTGGTTTGTGATTTTTACGTGACACATCATGCCTCCAACTCAGTTCTACTATTAAATGCCCAAACGCAAGATACTTATGAATATCAGTCCACTCAACAGAAGTGTAGGCGGTAGTTGGAAATGAAAAAGACCTGGAGGCTTTCTGTCGTCCTGAGGCAAAGTCAAGAGTCTGGTACCGTAGATTTAACAGGAAAGAAAAGAACAGAATATACTTTAGTTAATATTTGGAAGTGATGCAAGCAGAAAAAAATTGCTTAAATGCCACTCGCCAGGAGCACAAATGGCCAAAATTGGTCTAATATGAGCTCAAGAGTTGCAGTCACTTTTGTCTTCACTAATCGCATGTGCGGCTGTGAAATTAACAGGGAGATTTCTCGGGATGTAATTACTCTTCACTTCAGCTATAGCTGTCAATATATATATATATATATATATATATATATATATATATATATATATATATATATATATATATATAAATAGTCTGAAGAAAGAAACTTCAGAACTGGTTCTTAATGCGCACATTTCCAGCCCACACATGAAGGAAACCGGAATGTATCGGCTCTGAGAAGACTTGTGTTAAGTGAAGCTAAGATCACAGACCATTACTGCAGAAAGCTAATTCTCTTCAAGGTATGATGTAGAGGATCAGAGCTTGTATTCATCAATGCCTTCCCTGCAGTTGCATCCATGACCAAACTTACGTACACGTAGCCCGTGCGGTCGCACAGGACGCCGGACGGCAAATTGTATGGGGGCATTAGATGGATGTAGTCCGGTGACAATTGCTCCATAGGTCCACCTTAGTATATGATCTTCTTCCTCCAAGTGACAGTATCTTGAGGAGCTACATGAACTATCCTCCTCCTGGCTCTGTTACCTCCCCTCTGATGTTTAGAGGTGCTACTATCAGCCCATTGGTGTTTTCACAACACAGTTACTTAGTTCTGTTACTGTATTTATGTTGTGAACTTGGTTCTGGCATTGGATGAATGTACTGAGCTTGGTTTTGTGGCTGTATTTATGTATTGAGCATTGTTCTGGTCCTATATTGATGTTATGAGTTTAATCCTGGGGCTGTATTTATGTTATAAGCTTGGTTCTGGTGCAATATTTATGCACTGATCTGTACCTATGTGGGTGCACTGCTATCTTGCTGCTTTTTGCCCAAACAGAATACAGGCAGACTGCTTATTATCGAAAGGTAAAATCATTTTTTTAATGATGGTCTACGTTTTCTAAGTTGTGTCCCAGATAACAACGCCTTAGTTGTATTCTCATTTTGTTGTTTTGTCCTCCCCTTCCAAGAGCCCTAACTTTGCTGCTCTTCTGTCGGTCAGGCTCTGTGTTTTATGTATGTTGTAGGACCTACGATGACGTCACCAGGGGGCGAAGCAATGACATCACCAGGGGTGGAGCATGAGAAGCACTCACACACTAACATACATACTCACGGTCAAGTGGTTGTTAGTATTTTGATGAGGGTTTCTAGTGATTTTGGATTCTTTATGCTTACTAGTGCTTTAACCCTTTGCAAACCAATTTTGGATTCAGGGTTTCCTAGAGAGCTCTCTTTTTCTGCCATTATACAATGGCACCATCTGCTGGCTAGAGCCAGTACTGCCATATGTAACATGCTGGAGAGGCCCACGACAACAGAGTGGCCAGTAATATACAGTAAGAATACCCTGCCGGACGTCTTCCGACATCGAAGCTGTACAGCTTTCAATCAGAATGTCTTCAGACGTCAGACAGTGGATTGGAAAGGGTTAAGGTTCTTCAGGGTTTCTAGTGCATTTTTATTCTTTATAGTCACTAGCGCCTAAGGGTCCTATTAACAGAATGGTGGATAACTTGCTGATCGGTGGTGTCAGGGAACTGGGGTCTGGGTAACTGGAAGTGCCTGAAACTACCCACAACTCCTGTCCCTATCTACTTGTCCCCCTAGGCTAAGCCCTAGGGTGACAACTGGGCGACAGCCCCTAGGCTCACTAGGGATGTGGGGCAGGAGTCAGACACACAGACAAACACAAGGAGACACACAAACACATAGGCAGGTAAGGCAATCCAGGTTGGCAACAGGAGAAAACGAGGTACAAGGGGTGAGGCGAAGGCAAAGTCACGTCAAAGGCAAGCGAGTTAAAGCAGGACATCAATCCAGGGGTACACGGGTGTAGCTGGAGACCAAACATACACTGGCAACTTCTGGAGGAAAAAGAGCAGTTTAAATGCTGTCAGAACTCCCGCCCCAGCAGCTGATTGGGGCAGGGAGCCTGACAGCAGCAGGACCTAGACATGAAGCAGCGAGTGCAGAGCAGAGACCCAGACATCAATCAACGAGTGCAGAGCAAGCACGCCCGGGTGTCATGGCAATGGGAATGTGGCGTGGAACGGTAATCGCCGCATCCCCAGCAACCCAGCTAACTAGATGCACACCCCCTGCGCACAGGAGCGCGCGCCCGGAGCCAGCGTACCGGATCACGGTGGTCAGGGGAGATCACTAAGACTGGGGCTCTCCTGCGCCGAATGCCTGCAGCCCGGAGGACAAGACCGGTGATGCGGGAACGGAGATCCCAGGAGTCGCTGGTCCTGATAGTTGGGGGCTCACTGCTAAGACCCTGCTGATCTGGAGAATGGGACTCTTGTGTCCCGCTGTCTTGTCACTATCTGGGTCACTCCCCCCCCCCCCCCACTGCAATGGCGTCAGTGTAAATAAAGAGCTGTCTAAGCATGCACAGTCACCTTTCTATTCATTTTAATTGGGCTCGCTGGAACTGGCACATGCCACCACATACAAGATATCCCTCCACAAACACACCTTCTTATCTTTCATACCAGAGAAGTTGGGTTTCCTTTTTGAGCTGGGCCCACCCAATATGTTGACTCTCTGAAGAAAGGATGCCTGTTCATGTTCACACTGGCCATGGGGAAGAGAAGAGGATCAAACACGAGTCAGCCTCTCATAGCGTAGGGACCCAGAGCGAGTTCCTCTATGGCACGTCCGCCCTTGGCATAAAGTGCATTATAATAATAAAGTCGAGCCTTGTCCTTGAATGAATACGATTGACTTCTATAATAACAGTTTATGTTTTTCAATGTCTCCCCTGCTCCAGTATCTATCTTATTTTTCTGCTGACTCCAAGGTTTGCTTGTCATCCAGGCAGGCATTACAGAAGAAGCACTCTGTAAACAAGGCTGTCAATCTGTAGACCTGGCACGTTGCTTGGCACGATGGTTCCTCCCCGGTCTTGCTGTTGTTCTTATTGATCCTGTTCAGCTGGCAGAGTCTTTGCAGGACCGAGAACAAAATAAACCGGCTTGTATAATACTGTACAGCGTCCTATTAATCTACTCAGCAGCTGAGGCCACAGGGGAGGCTTTCTCACATTTTCGTAAAAAGTGCGCTACTCAATGCAGGGGTCAGTATCTTGGCTAGAAGGCATCTTTTATGTATGTTGTATCAGCTACATATAATCTCCTTAGCACCGTGTGCCTTGTAAATGTGCCCGTAGGCAAGAGGCTTTACCACTTTCACACAAACTCAGTCTATGTGATCAGCAGATTATCTGTTCTCAAAAACACAAATGTAGCAGAGTTGAATTTGTATCTTTACTGTTTGCGCCATAACAGTCTTGTAGATAGTAGGGCTTGTTCAAACCAGATTAATCATTTTCTTTGTTCTGTTCCGGTATAGTAAAGAAATTAATGGCTGTGGTAGATCTGGCATGTGCCGGATATAACAGTGCTGGACAGACCTCATTTACTATAATGGGTCCCTCAAGTTTCTGTTGTAGTGTCCGGTGTTTTACAGGAAAAGACGTGCTGCATGTTGCACTATTTTTTTCCATATATTAGCAGAGCTCTGTCTTTCCACTTCTGTATATGAAATAAAAGGTCTATATTCATTTTCCCGAAATTGCAATTGAAAATTATTTATTAGATATTTTAAAGCTGTATTCCAGGCCACTGCTATATATTGAGGCTCCTCCCCTCAGTCTATAGCAGGCCAGCACAACATACAGCCTGCAGGCCACATGCAGCTCGGGAGAGGGTTTCTTGTAGCCCACGGACTGTGACATGACTAAAGTCATACCATAGTCTGTGGCGCAGTCATGTCACGCTAGTAGCACTGCTACTGCGATCCTAAACCTTACTGACTGCTAGCAGTAAAGATTAGGGCAGCAGTCGTGACGCCGCTAGCGTGACATGACCGAGCTGTGCAGGTCGCAGATGGTCATGTGACTATCATATTCACATGATTCTGGGGGCGGTGCTGGAAATCTTTATACTTATTATATACTAGCTGATATACCCGGCTTCACTCAAGTTAATTTGGTACTGGTGTTTATCTGGTGTTCACCCGGAAAATCTTATGAAGTCGTGGATACAGAGGAAACAAATATGTTCACCATTTTGCATGGTTCTTTGCGTTACCCAGGAAACACCACGTGGAGGTAACCATGCGACGTTTCCTTTATATAAAATGACATCAGGAAGTGAGAGAATTAGATTCTGTACGTAAAATTTGGACACTAATTCTTTTGTGCTTTGAATTGAATAATCGAGTTTGAACCCCTTTACTTTTCCTATTTTGGACATAATCTATGCTTGTGCCAAATTTCATGTTTTTACGACATCGGGAAGTTGGAGAATTAGTGGCGAGTGAGTCAGTGAGTGAGTCAGTGAGGGCTTTCATCTTTATATATATAGATATAAGTTGTTCTGGAGGCCTAGCCTTACTGTTGTGGTAAGCTGCTTATACATACTTTATATATATATATATATATATATATATATATATATATATATGTATATGTAGTATCTATAGAGTAGATACGTTTTTTTAAAGGCTTACTTACAAAGTGAGCTGCTAAAAACCTATCTGTGGCCCCATGAGGATTGCCGATTTTCATTTTGGCCCCTATTTACTGTCAAGTTGCCTACTGCATTGAGTGCTATGACAAAGAGCTGCTTTGACAGCTTGAAACTCATGAGCTTGTCGCGCCCATGTATGTTCTTCCTGTTGGGATTCTATTATGTCTCAATTAAGCCGTCATTCTAAGGATTTTTATCCTTTTCTTGCTATCTTCTGCAATTGATTCCAGTAAAGACTGTGCATCCTGCTGCTGAGCTGCTTCATCTTCTCTGTATGTCTTGGCTTATAGGTCCATGTAAAATTTAGTCACAGTCTCTTCAAATATTCACAGTCTCTTAGTTACTCAGCAGTTCTGGTGTAACTCGATGGACACACTCAACAGTTCCTAATAATATACACCCACAGTCTTTAATGGCTGACTTCCATTATCAGCAATAATGAAACTCACACAGCTACAGGGTCTGATTGACTGGGATCTTTCAGCTCCAACCAGGAGGCTCCAGGACTTTTTCGCAGCTCACATTCTTAACCTGGACCCAACCTCTTCGAGGCAAGCTTCCAGGACTTGTGTCTTGGTTCATGACTCAGGTCACACACAACCTTATACCATCCTCTAGTACTTGCTACTCCCTCCCTCCCTTTTGCACTAAACTGAGATATCATCCTGTAGTTCAAGATATGTCCTACCATTCATCCTTCAAATTCATATTATTTGCTGAGCATGGTGACTGGTTATGCAAACGTCATTAATGCTACCATGACAGGGATCAAGATCACTCACACAATGTCCACACGGGCCACTACAGAGACTGAGAGACCACCATATCAACAAAAGAATCTGTAGCACAATACCCATTGGCAATGCACAACAACCCTGCAAATATCACCATTCCATACATAATTTCTCCTAATGCAACTCAGCATATATATAATAAACATCAACCCCCATATATTTTACCCAGCATTTATACTGCGTTCCTCAATAAACATCAGCATTCTACCGTACCTCTCTAAAACTCCAGCAAGTAGAATAGTTATCCAACTACACTAGTTTAACCTTTTTATCCCCCTTATATATGGCAGAGTGGAGGCAGGGGTGTAGCTTGAGGCTCATGGGCCCATGTGCAAAAGTTTATCTTGGGGGCCCCTCAACTTCTCTTAACCCCTTAATGCAGAGCCTTAACTTGAAGCTCCTGGGTCCCAATGCAAAAGCTGTAACAATGATAATGCTTTATTCATAGTACTGGGCTCCCTATATGGAGAAGAGAGGCCTTATGGGCCCCCTAAGGCTCCTGGGCCTGGGTACGACCACATCCCCTGTAGTTACGCCAGATTTTGCACTAGGTCCCAAAAGCTTGCCCCCACCCATTTCCAGTGTGAGAGCAGCAAATATGTATCCATTTTGTATCCTGTATGCATCTTATATGTTCCTGTCTGTTATATCATATTCTTGTAATTTTCCATAGCTAGAGCTTTGCAGACGTACTAAACAACCTTGGTTATTAAGCAACTTGAGACAAGAAATCCAGACAGGTGACCTTGCCGTTATCATCACCAGTTATCCAAGAATATGTTCTGTTTTACTTAATACTATAAACTGAGCCGCAGCACTAATAAAGGGGGAACTGTCTCAATTACACCAAGCAGAGTGTGACATGTCTTAGTTCTGTGAAGTACTTTATCTCATTCTTTTTATAATTTGAAACTATAATTTGAAAATATACCTGGAGCATAGGTATTGCGCTAACACCAGAATGAAGGGGCTGCGGGTCTCACTGAGCCTGAGGCAAAGCACTGTGCTTCTCTATATTCCACTGTATAGTCAATTACATTGATGCGCTGCTGATAATTTTACATACACTATGTTGACAAAAGTTTTGAGACACACATAAAAGGTGATAAAATTCAATTTTATTCACAATTTTCATTCCAGTATTGCGTCGCCTTTGGTCTCAATGACTGCAGTAACCCTCCTAAGCAAGGTTACCACCGAATTCCCATAGATGTGTGGAGATATTTGCCTCCATTCCTCGAGAAGAGCTTCAGATAGTGATGATAGGCGTGTTGGGTGTACATGGATACAACGTTCCCGTTTGTCCGAAAAGATGCTTGATGGGATTGAGATACAGACTTTGGGCCGGCCAATGAAGTCTAAGGGCATTTTGCTCCTCAGATCAAGCCCCACTACTGCATTATGTATGACATGGTGCTGTACCAAGTATTGCCACAGGGTAGGTAATGCTATATTTCTTGGAATGTCTTTGAAGCCATTGGAGTTGAGAGTGAACTTCACTATAACTAATGGCCCTAGTCCTTCCCAGCAGAAACCCCCCCACACAATAGCAGAACATCTTCCAAACTTCACTTTTGGGACAATGGAGTTGCGTAGTAGCCGCCCTCCAGGCAACAGCCACACCCAAGTGTGGTCATCTGATTGGAAGATGGTGTACTGTTATTCAGCTGTTCACACTTGCTTCACCTCATTTACAGTACAAGAACAACGCTCCAAGCATCATTTCAGGAGTCTCTGTGCATTTACTGCTGTGATGTTGCGTTTGTTTGCAGCTGCTTGTCCATGGTAACTCTATGGATGGTTTTGGTGCTAATGGATGTTCCAATGGCTTATAAGACCTCCTGAGCAAGTATTTTGGCAGCTTATGTGTGTGATGCCTCCAAAGATTGTACAAGGCTTCGTTGTTCATATTCTATCAGTTTCTGAGGTTGCCCTAAACTTGGCTGCACCGCACACACTAGATGTTTTCCATTTCTAATTAACATCGCCAACAGTGGACTTTGGAAGGTACACCAGACCTCATTGTCAGCTCTACACCTGGTGACATCCCACCACTAGACTCCTTTGTCAGCTCTACACCTGATGACATCCCACCACCTGACTCCTTTGTCAGCTCTACACCTGGTGACATCCCAGCACCAGACCCCTTTGTCAGCTCTACACCTGGTGACATCCCACCAACAAACCTCTTTGTCAGCTCTACACCTGGTGACATCCCACCAACAAACCTCTTTGTCAGCTCTACACCTGGTGACATCCCCTCACCAGACCCCATTGTCAGCTCTACAACTGGTGACATCCGACCTCCAGACCCTGTTGTCAGCTCTACACCTGGTGACATCCCACCACTAGACCCTGTTGTCAGCTCTACACCTGGTGACATCCCACCACTAGACCCCGTTGTTAGCTCTACACCTGGTGACAACCCCTCACCAGACCCCATTGTCAGCTCTACACCTGATGACATCCCACCTCCAGTGTTACAAATAGCGTCCGCAGGTCGCATTACAGACTTTGCGTTGAGGTCAAAGAACTTCAAGTTACATTTTTTGCTCAGTAATATAGAAAATTACAAATAACCCCTTGTGATATTGTTAGAAGTTGTGTTCTCTGGCAAGTCCCCACCGCTACGTTAGACAAATTCAGCTCTGATCCATTAGTGAATTCAACTTTGCTTTATCTGTATACTATGATAATTCATCAAAATGAAGTTTCTGGGATAGTCGGGGTAAACTTCGCTCACATACAATGCTAATATCGCCAGATGACACTTTTCAAATTTCTCCTTTCAAGATTCCTAGTAGCAGGGGAAAATGTTCAGGCAGAAAGAAAAAGATTGAGTGATGGAAAGCACAGATTCATAAACTTTAATGAAAATGATTTTCTGTTACACGATCTAGGCTGCGTTCTTTGTTCCCATAAGATGGGATATATTATTACAGCCAAGGAGTAAAAGATGAAAGGTTTAAAAAAGAATTTGAGAAGGAGGAAGTCACCAGGAGATCACAAGACACAAGGAAGAGTGGGTTATAAAATGTTAGCCCGGGTGTCAGGGCTTGGGGCAGGGTAATGGGACCTTCACGTGAAATCTACACTAAAGGATTGGGACCCTGACTAATCCTGTGCTGTCAGGTGAAGGCGGTCTGCAAATTGGATCTGTGAGCATTAGATATAAAGGAGAGTATTACACAGGAGATCCCAGTACAGAAACCATCAGATGTCACCAGGTGTAGAGCTGACAGCGGCGTCTGGTGGGGGATGCCACCACATGTAGAGCTGACAATGGGGTCTGGTGGGGTGATGTCACCACATGTAGAGCTGACAATGGGGTCTGGAAGTGGGATGTCACCAGGTGTAGAGCTGACAATGGGGTATGGTGAGGGGATGTCACTGGGTGTAGAGCTGACAACGGGGTCTGAAGGTGGGATGTCACCAGGTGTAGAGCAGACAATTGGGTCTGGTGAGGGGATGTCACCAGGTGTAGAGCTGACAAACGGGTCTGGTGGTGGGATGTCACCAGGTGTAGAACTGACAATGGGGTCTGGTGAGGGGATGTCACCAGGTGTAGAGCTGACAAAGGGGTCTGGCGGTAGGATGTCACCAGGTGTAGAGCTGACAAAGGGGTCTGGTGATGCCGATGCTGCCTGGTCTACTTCTTTCCTTGGATGACTTTTAAGGTCTTGATCCGGAGCTTTCTGGGCTGTTGCATTTTTTGCCTCCTCACTGTTATTACAGTTACTTGAAACCTTAATAGGATCTATGATCCTCATTTAGTGCTCCAGTTGACGTGCATTTTTCTGATGCTTTGCCGGTGTCTTGCCCAGTGAGTTGGAAACTATCAGATGTGAGGCACAGGATCTAAAGACAAAAAATATAGAGCTGAGTATTTTCAAGTGTTTTTTAGTACTTAAATGGGTTTTCTGGGCAAATACTGCACTTTTGATGACTTGTCCTTAGGTCATCAACAGTTGATCACCGGGCATCCACCACTTGGAATTTCTGGTGATGAGCTGATCATCTGGCCCATTGTAAATGCAACGGAGCCATAAGTAGTCACTGAAGGTTGGAGCAAGAAATTTCAACTGCGGCTTCACTCTCATTTCAGTAAGAGCGAAGCTATCTACTACATTTACGGCTTCGATACCAGCGAGGTGCTGGAAGTGTAATGGCTCTAATCCCAGCAGTGCCGGAAGTGTAATAGGTGGCTTTGCTTCAATTGATTTCAATAGGAGTGAAGCTGATTCTGAAATTTCTTGCTCCTACTCCAATGACGATGTCCTACCCCACTATGCTCACTTATTTTTTCACTTATTGCCCTCCTTACCATTTTGTTGAGACACATTGGTTTCCTCTAATTCATAGTTCTTTTATTTTAGAGCAGCTCATACCCTTCAAAAATAAAAGAACTATGAATAGAAGGAAATCGATGTGGCTCAACAAGACTGTAAGGGGGGCAATAAGTGAGAAAAAGAAAGCGTTTAAATTACTAAAACATGAAGGCAGTGAAGAAGCACTAAAAACATACAAGGAAAAAAACAATATGTAAGGAAAAGATGAAAACTGCCAAGGAGGAGGCAGAAAGACTGATTGCCAAAGAGAGCAAGAATAACCCCAAACTATGTTTCCATTATATAAACGGTAAAAGGATTTGCACTGAAAGCACTGGCCCTTTAACAAATAATGGATAAACCATAGAAGACGATGGGGGGAAGGCAAATCTATTAAATAGTTTTTCGCAGGTGTATTCACAAATGAAAAATAAATGTAACGCAAGATGCAGGGAGATAAAATGAACCCACCACTAAATATCACCTGCCTAACGCAGAATAAAATTGACAAGTGGCATGATAGGCAAACTGTTATTTCTTATATTTAGAGACTCTATTTAGAATGGGGTTGTACCACTAGATTGGCGCATTGCAAATGTGGTTCCAATATACAAAAATGGGTCAAGAAGAGAGCCTGGTAGCTACAGGCCGTTAAGTCTCACTTCAATATTTGGAAACATATTCGAGGGGTTTCTGAGAGACGCCATCCTAGAATATCTCAAGTAAAACAATGGAATAACTCCTCACCAGCATGGGTTCATGAGGGGTCGATTATGTCAGACCAATCTTATCAGCTTCTACAATGAAGTAAGTTCTAGGCTGGATCAGGGGGAGTCTATTAATTTGGTATATCTGGATTTCTCTAAAGTATATGACCCTGTGCCGCACAATAGGCTGATATATAAAATGAGGCAGCTCGGACTGGGTGAAAACGTGTGCATCTGGGTAAAGAATTGGTTTGGAGATAGAAAACAGAGAGTGGTGATAAACGGTCGATACCCTGATTGGGCCACCGTCTCTAGTGGAGGGCCACAGGGTTCAGAATTAGGCCCCATCTTGTTCAATATATTTATCAATGACTTGATAGAGGACTGCACAGTAAGATATCAATATTTACAGATGATACAAAATTATACAAGATAATGAATGCAAAGGAGTACAAAATGTGGCTGCAAAAGGACCTACACAAGCTGGGCTCTTGGTTAGAAAAAAAACAAATGAAGTTCAATATTGATAAATGTAAGGTTCTGCATATGGGCAGGAGAAATGAATGTGACCAATATACACTAAATAGGGTACTGCTAGGGAAAAGTGATATGGAAAAAGACCTGGGGGTACTCGTGGATTTTTAGACTTCACTGGAGCAATCAATGCCAGTCAGCAGCTGCAAAGGCAAATAAAGTCTTGGGGTGCATTAAAAGAGATATAGGGGCGAAGGACGAGAACATTATCCTCCCACTATATAAGGCACTTGTCAGGCCCCACATGGAATACTGTGTACAGTTCAGGACACCGGTGCTCAGGAAAGATGCTGCAGTGCTTGAGGGGGTCCAAAGAAGGGCAACTAAATAAATAAACGGAATGGAGGACTGCAATACCCAGAGAGGCATCAAAATTGGGATTAGTTACCCTGGAAAAAGGACGGCTAAGGGGCGACCAAAAAACTATGTACAAATACATTAGGGGACAATACAAGGATCTCTCCCATGATCTGTTAATATCCAGGACTGCGACGGTAACAAGAGGGCATCCGCTACGTCTAGAAGAAAGCAGGTTTCATCACCAACATAGAAAAGGGTTCTTTACTGTAAGAGCAGTTAGACTGTGGAACTCTCTGCCTGAGGATGTGGTGATGGCAAAATCCATAGGAAGTTTAAGAGGGAACTAGTTGCCTTTCTAGAGCCCTATGATATTACAGAATATAGATATTAGGTGACCAGTGGGGTTGTTGATCTTAAATGTTGATCCAGGGATTACTCTGGCTGCCATTATGGAGTCAGGAAGAATTTTTTTCCCCCAGAATGAGGGTAAATTGGCTTCTGCCTCACTAGGGTTTTTTTTTTGTCTTCCTCTTGATCAACAAGGTTGGGGGGACGTGGAGTAACAGGCTGAACTGGATGTACATTTGTCTTTTTTCAGCCTAGCATTATATGTTATGCTGGCAGCCGGCTGGACGGTCAGCTGATTGCTGGGGTTCCCAGACAGCAGATCCCCAGGTGATTACCTTCCGATGTCCTATCCTGAGGATGGGTCATCAATAGTATTTGCCTGAAAAACACCATTAACCAGGTGCTCCTTGTCGCCCCCTGGTGTGTTATAAACTGTGCAAATGCTGCCTAGAGGGGTGGAGGAAAGACAGTGACAATCGTGTGACAGATTTGGTTCAGTTCAATTCCATTTTATGTTTGCATTTTCTATTGTTGTGTTTTTCATATATTTTTCCTTCTACTTCATCATTTATCACTCCATAAAATGAACTTTATTCCATTTTTATTTTCTGCAGAGTTTCTAGAGCGGCAGCCATGTGAGGACTCGACCGCATACAGACCTGCTCTGAAACGTGTGCATCTATTAGTATTAATGGTCCTCAAACCTGCAGCATTACCGTTTATAGAAAATAGAAATACAACCAATGAAAAATCCGAAAATAAATTGGAATCTATTTACGATTTTGCTGATGAACCAAATCACATCTGTTTTATTGCTTTCCCTCTTCTCAGGTTCATTATGTGCTTCTTGTAAAAGTGCATTCAGTCAAAACTCCACTCGTAAAACCTTATTCAAATCAGGAAATTAAGCTATTTATATATCGTGTACATTTTTTCATAAGCCGGTGACAGTCTCCAGAGAGATGACTGCGAGGGGCGAGCGCCTTCTCTTCCCATTCTGTGTTATTTGTGAAAATAACCAAATATAGTCGCTGAGGTTTATAAAACCCGTTTAGCTCACTTGTTTTGCACTCTCTGAAAGAATATAAAATATGTCAGACAGTAAATTTAGTCATCTGTACATGAAATTTAAAGGGAAATTCAACCTGAAACCAAATCTGTTTTGCCTTAAAGGGAATGTATATTTATGCAACCTATTTCTATTTTTATTCTTATGCATATAAATTAGACAAAAAGCAGAAGCAAAAGCAATACAAGCTTGGCACCAGGATATCCTTTTCTTAAGGTGGTCCCAAAACAATACCCCCTTGTTATAGGAAAAAACATATATATATACTGAAAGTCTGCCTGTATCCTGCTTGTGCAGAAACCTACACCAGAACAGCTCAGGAAATAAATACCGTACCAGAACCAAGTACATGCATACAGCCTCAGAAACAAGCTCATAGCATAAATACAGCACCAGAGCCAAGCTCATAACATAAATACAGCACCAAAACTAAGCTCAGTATGTTTTAAGGCTGCATCACTAATGGTAGATTGTATTAGGCCCGCCTATCCATGGCTGTGACGGAATATCGCTAGCTATATTCCACCAGGAAGAGGAAGGTAGAGCACTTAAAGCTCCCCACGATGAGCCAAAAATAATGATAAGCTCACCGCGGAGAATCGTGACAAATCGTGGCATGCAGCGATTATAATCACACGAGTGAAAAATCACTATGATTTTCCGCTCGTATGCAGAAGGCTGCACTTTCCATAGTTATCCTATGTAAAGCATGTCAGACGAGCTCTGCGTTCGATTTATTGCCGCGGATCTCGCAATGACACCTCACCCGCGGAAAGCCAGCTCTACAGAAGTGCCAGATGCCCATGCTATTCCATGCTTACACACTACAAATGTGTAATATGATCTTGGAGTCCTGTGTTTCTCTACCCTCTTACTAAAATAGCTCACACGTTAGCTGATATCTTAAGTTAGCATGTGATCAATTTAAATGGGGTTATCCATGGAGGGAAGTACACGATACTCAGTTCTGACCCAGAGCCACATGGTATAAAGTCTTCCTCCACCCTCTTGTTGATGACATGAGCTCTTTGGCTCATTTTAATAACTAATGTACCCCACTTCTAAGGCACTGCATTGGCCATTACAGAGAAGGGGGCTCGTTAAGTTATTCAAATGAGACAAATATCCAGCACCTGCAATGATATCATAGACAACGAGATTGGCAAGACCACATCACATGACCTGATATCGGAACAGGCTTGAAGTGGAGGAGCCGATACTGCTGGACTTGACCTTGATGGGGCAAGTATTTTCCTGAATACTGAATACTTCTTGACAACCGTTCCACCGACTATTACCGGACTATTATCCCTGTGCTTTACGCAGGAGCAACAGTCGTTCTGTGAACAAGGTTGAAGTGGCTTGAGATCTCTTCTGATTGCCAACCTCCATTCACCGCAAATAGGAGTTGTTTATAGATTGAGTAACTCCTTTTACACAGACCAATAGTCGCTTGGTTTTAGGTTCGGCTAAAAACCAAGCGACTCCCACAAGTGAACGATTTCTCACTCTATGCCCTGTGTGAACATAGAGCAGCTATCCCCCCAAATGTGCTGTTTCCAACGATAATTTGGGTGATAATTGCCCTATGTAGAGGTATCTTTAGACTTACTTAGATTTAGGTCCTCCCATGGCTTTCAACGCATTGGGTGACAAAATAATGCCATTGTTGACAATCCAAGGCAGCAGTTTCAGCATCATCTCATGAAAGGTCGACAGTACACAAGTCCTTTGTAAACGTACAACGTCATGTGATCTTAGGCCTTCCCCACCGACGCTTACCATTTTTGGGATTCAATGAGATAGTAATTCTTGACAGTGCTGTCTCATGGCGGCATAGAATATGTCCAGCAAAATGAAGTCGGCCTTTGGTGGCCCCACAATAGAATGGGGGCATACCAGAGCAGTGGTAGATTTCTTTATTTGTAACTAGAGATGAGCGAGCACCAAAATGCTCGGGTGCTCGTTACTCGGAACAAAATTATCGCGATGCTCGAGGGTTCGTTTCGAGTAACGAACCCCATTGAAGTCAATGGGCGACCCGAGCATTTTTGTATTTCGCCGATGCTCGCTAAGGTTTTCATGTGTGAAAATCTAGGCAATTCAAGAAAGTGATGGGAACGACACAGAAACGGATAGGGCAGGCAAGGGGCTACATGTTGGGCTGCATCTCAAGTTCCCAGGTCCCACTATTAAGCCACAATACCGGCAAGAGTGGGGCCCCCCCTCCCAACAACTTTTACTTCTGAAAAGCCCTCATTAGCATGGCATACCTTAGCTAAGCACCACACTAGCTACAACAAAGCACAATCACTGCCTGCATGACACTCCGCTGCCACTTCTCCTGGGTTACATGCTGCCCAACCCCCCTCCCCCCTGCACGACACAGTGTCCACAGCGCACACCAAACTGTCCCTGCGCAGCCTTCAGCTGCCCTCATGCCACACCACCCTCATGTCTATTTTTAAGTGCGTCTGCCATGAGGAGGAACTGCAGGCACACACTGCAGAGGGTTGGCACGGCTAGGCAGCGACCCTCTTTAAAAGTGGTGGGGCGATAGCCCACAATGCTGTACAGAAGCAATGAGAAATCCAATCCTGTGCCACCTCCATCAGGAGCTGCACACGTGGGCATAGCAATGGGGAACCTATGTGCCACACACTATTCAATCTGTCAAGGTGTCTGTATGCCCCAGTCAGACTGGTAATATGTACCTTAACAGTAACCGCGTTGGTGGTAATGTGGTGGTGACTGCGGACCTAGTAGCACGGTTGTATTTTGTTGGTTTTTGGAATGTGGCCAGGATTAAGTGGGCCGTGGCGGGGGGATGGTGGGGGGGCTCTCTTGTTGTGTCGGTAAAGGTGAAATTCTTGGACTGCCACCAGACGAACCAATGCAAAGGCATTTGCCAAGAATGTTTTCATTGTTGGAGGAGGAGGGGGATGTTTTTGAGGCACTACGTGTCCTCTCCACGTGTCCGTGGTTATAAGCACCTTAACAGTAACCGCGTTGGTGGTAATGTGGTGGTGACTGCGGACCTAGTAGCACGGTTGTATTTTGTTGGTTTTCGGAATGTGGCCAGGATTAAGTGGGCCGTGGCGGGGGGATGGTGGGGGGGCTCTCTTGTTGTGTCGGTAAAGGTGAAATTCTTGGACTGCCACCAGACGAACCAATGCAAAGGCATTTGCCAAGAATGTTTTCATTGTTGGAGGAGGAGGGGGATGTTTTTGAGGCACTACGTGTCCTCTCCACGTGTCCGTGGTTATATGCACCTTAACAGTAACCGCGTTGGTGGGAAATGGCCTCGCCGCCAGCATGTCTTTGGGAAGCCTCTGTTTCCACACCCCAGAGACATACCATTAGCAGCGGTATAGGCAGAGCCCAGAATTCGTAACATTTCAGCCGTAGCATTAGGACAGGCCCCACTAACATATCACTAGCAGCATTATAGGGGGAGCACAGTATTAGTTCCATTTCAGTAATAGTAGCACTCAAGACAGGCCCCAGTAACAATTCCGAAGCAGCAGTATAGTGGGAGCGCAGTCTTAGTTCCATTTCAGTAGCTGCAGTATAGCCAAGGCCCAAGTTACATTTATGTAGCTAAAGTGTAGGCCAACCCCACACACCTTTCTGTACCATGAGTGCAGGCGAAGAACATAGAAATTGCTATGATTACACTGTAGGTGAGGGCCCAAAAAAATTGGTGTACCAACAGTACTAATGTACCTCAGTAAAAATTGGCCATGCCCAACCAAGATGGCAGGTGAAACCCATTAATCGCTTTGGTCAATGTGGCTTAAGTGGTAACTAGGCCTGGAGGCAGCCCAGTTGAACGAAAAATTGGTTCAAGTTAAGTTCCAACGCTTTTAAGAGCATTGAAACGTATAAAAAATTTTTAGAAAAATTATATGAGTGAGCCTTGTGGCCCTAAGAAAAATTGCCCGTTCAGCGTGATTACGTGAGGTTTCAGGAGGAGGAGCAGGAGGAGGAGGAGGAATATTATACACAGATTGATGAAGCAGAAATGTCCCCGTTTTGGATGGTGAGAGAGAACTATGCTTCCATCCGCGGGTGCAGCCTACGTATTGCTTAGGTATCGCTGCTGTCCGCTGGTGGAGAAGAGAAGTCTGGGGAAATCCAGGCTTTGTTCATCTTGATGAGTGTTAGCCTGTCGGCACTGTCGGTTGACAGGCGGGTACGCTTATCTGTGATGATTCCCCCAGCCGCACTAAACACCCTCTCCGACAAGACGCTAGCCGCAGGACAAGCAAGCACCTCCAGGGCATACAGCGCTAGTTCAGGCCACGTGTCCAGCTTCGACACCCAGTAGTTGTAGGTGGCAGAGGCATCACGGAGGACGGTCGTGCGATCGGCTACGTACTCCCTCACCATCCTTTTACAGTGCTCCCGCCGACTCAGCCTTGACTGGGGAGCGGTGACACAGT
The DNA here is from genome assembly GCF_035609145.1 of Eleutherodactylus coqui. Lineage (NCBI taxonomy): Eukaryota > Metazoa > Chordata > Amphibia > Anura > Eleutherodactylidae > Eleutherodactylus > Eleutherodactylus coqui. The sequence goes on from NC_089846.1 coordinate 84,269,671, forward strand.
CTTGCTGGGGAGCCATAAAGCTGTCCAGGCCCTTAAAGACTGTTGCACTGCCTGGGCTGTACATGCTGCTCGATCTCCGCACCTCCCCTGCTACCTGGCCCTCGGAACTGCGCCTTCTGCCACTAGCGCTGTCGGATGGGAATTTTACCATCAGCTTGTCCGCCAGGGTCCTGTGGTATAGCAACACTCTCGAACCCCTTTCCTCTTCGGGAATGAGAGTGGGAAGGTTCTCCTTATAGCGTGGGTCGAGCAGTGTGTACACCCAGTAATCCGTAGTGGCCAGAATGCGTGTAACGCGAGGGTCGCGAGAAAGGCATCCTAACATGAAGTCAGCCATGTGTGCCAGGGTACCTGTACGCAACACATGGCTGTCCGCACTAGGAAGATCACTTTCAGGATCCTCCTCCTCCTCCTCCTCCTCCTCAGGCCATACACGCTGAAATGATGACAGGCAAGCAGCATGGGTACCGTCAGCAGTGGGCCAAGCTGTCTCTTCCCCCTTCTCCTCATACTCCTCATGCTCCTCCTCCTCCTCCTGAACGCGCTGAGATATAGACAGGAGGGTGCTCTGACTATCCAGCGACATACTGTCTTCCCCCGGCTCTGTTTCCGAGCGCAAAGCGGCTGCCTTTATGGTTTGCAGGGAACTTCTCAAGATGCATAGCAGAGGAATGGTGACGCTAATGATTGCAGCATCGCCGCTCACCACCTGGGTAGACTGCTCAAAGTTTCGAAGGACCTGGCAGATGTCTGCCAACCAGGCCCACTCTTCTGAAAAGAATTGAGGAGGCTGACTCCCACTGCGCCGCCCATGTTGGAGTTGGTATTCCACTATAGCTCTACGCTGCTCATAGAGCCTAGCCAACATCTGGAGCGTAGAGTTCCACCGTGTGGGCACGTCGCACAGCAGTCGGTGCACTGGCAGATTAAACCGATGTTGCAGTGTCCGCAGGGTGGCAGCGTGCGTGTGGGATTTGCGGAAATGTGCGCAGAGCTGGCGCACCTTTCCGAGCAGGTATGACAAGTGGGGGTAGCTTTTCAGAAAGCGCTGAACCACCAAATTAAACACATGGACCAGGCATGGCACGTGCGTGAGGCTGCCGAGCTGCAGAGCCGCCACCAGGTTACGGCCGTTGTCACACACGACCATGCCCGGTTGGAGGCTCAGCGGCGCAAGCCAACGGTCGGTCTGCTCTGTCAGACCCTGAAGCAGTTCGTGGGCCGTGTGCCTCCTATCTCCTAAGCTGAGTAGTTTCAGCACGGCCTGCTGACGCTTGCCCACCGCTGTGCTGCCACGCCGCGTGACACCGACTGCTGGCGACGTCCTGCTGCTGCTGACACATCTAGATTGCGAGACAGAGGTTGAGGAGGAGGAGGAGGAGGAGGGTGCTTTAGTGGAGGAAGCATACACCGCCGCAGATACCACCACCGAGCTGGGGCCCGCAATTCTGGGGGTGGGTAGGACGTGAGCGGTCCCAGGCTCTGACTCTGTCCCAGCCTCCACTAAATTCACCCAATGTGCCGTCAGGGAGATGTAGTGGCCCTGCCCGCCTGTGCTTGTCCACGTGTCCGTAGTTAAGTGGACCTTGCCACTAACCGCATTGGTGAGGGCGCGTACAATGTTGCGGGAGACGTGGTCGTGCAGGGCTGGGACGGCACATCGGGAAAAGTAGTGGCGACTGGGAACTGAGTAGCGCGGGGCCGCCGCCGCCATCATAGCTTTGAAAGCCTCCGTTTCCACAACCCTATACGGCAGCATCTCAAGGCTGATAAATGTGGATGGTTAACGATTGAGCGTGCGGGTGCGTGGCGGCGTACTTGCGCTTGCGCTCCAACACTTGCGCTAGCGACGGCTGGACTGTGCGGTGCGAGACATTGGTGGATGGGGCCGAGGACAGCGGAGGTGAGGGTGTGGGTGCAGGCCAGGAGACGGTAGTGCCTGTGTCCTGAGAGGGGGGTTGGATCTCAGTGGCAGGTTGGGGCACAGGGGGAGAGGCAGCGGTGCAAACTGGAGGCGGTGAACGGCCTTCGTCCCACCTTGTGGGGTGCTTGGCCATCATATGTCTGCGCATGCTGGTGGTGGTGAGGCTGTTGGTGGTGGCTCCCCGGCTGATCTTGGCGCGACAAAGGTTGCACACCACTGTTCGTCGGTCGTCAGGCGTCTCTGTGAAAAACTGCCAGACCTTAGAGCACCTCGGCCTCTGCAGGGTGGCATGGCGCGAGGGTGCGCTTTGGGAAACAGTTGGTGGATTATTCGGTCTGGCCCTGCCTCCACCCCTGGCCACCGCACTGCCTCTTGCAACCTGCCCTGCTGCTGCCCTTGCCTGCCCCTCTGAAGACCTGTCCTGAGTAGGCGTTGCACACCAGGTGGGGTCAGTCACCTCATCGTCCTGCTGCTCTTCCTCCGAATCCTCTGTGTGCTCCTCCCTCGGACTTACTGCCCTTACTACTACCTCACTGCAAGACAACTGTGTCTCATCGTCATCGTCCTCCTCACCCACTGAAAGGTCTTGAGACAGTTGCCGGAAGTCCCCAGCCTCATCCCCCGGACCCCGGGAACTTTCCAATGGTTGTGCATCAGTGACGATAAACTCCTCTGGTGGGAGAGGAACCACTGCTGCCCAATCTGAGCAGGGGCCCGAGAACAGTTCCTGGGAGTCTTCCCGCTCCTGAGCATGTGTCATTGTAGTGGAGTGAGGAGGCTGGGAGGAAGGAGGAGCAGCAGACAGAGGATTGGGATTTGCAGCACTGGACGGCGCAGAACTGTGGGTGGATGATAGCTTGCTCGAAGCACTTTCTGCCATCCACGACAGGACCTGCTCACACTGCTCATTTTCTAATAAAGGTCTCCCGCGTGGACCCATTAATTGGGCGATGAATGTGGGGACGCCAGAAACGTGCCTCTCTCCTAATCGCGCAGCAGTCGGCTGCGACACACCTGGATCAGGAGCTCGGCCTGTGCCCACACCCTCACTTGGGCCTACGCGTCCTCGGCCGCGTCCACGTCCTCTAGGCCTACCCCTACCCCTCAGCATGCTGTATTACCAGTGATTTCCAAGCCAGGAAAGAAATTGGCGCAAGCCTGCAGCCAAAATAGAATTTTTTCCCTTGTTTTTCAAAGGACAAGCCACACTGCGTGTATTCAATGAATACTACTAAGTTTAATAACTGTGTTGTGGCCCTGCAAATGTGCCAGAGAACTGCAGTGATGCAAAGTTATTCGCTACAGCAGATCAGGGATTTCCCATGCAGGAAAAAAATTGGCGCAAGCCTGCAGCCAAAATAGAATTTTTTCCCTTGTTTTTCAAAGGACAAGCCACACTGCGTGTATTCAATAAATACTACTAAGTTTAATAACTGTGTTGTGGCCCTGCAAATGTGTCAGAGAACTGCAGTGATGCAAAGTTATTCGCTACAGCAGATCAGGGATTTCCCATGCAGGAAAGAAATTGGCGCAAGCCTGCAGCCAAAATAGAATTTTTTACCTTGTTTTTCAAAGGACAAGCCACACTGCGTGTATTCAATGAATACTACTAAGTTTAATAACTGTGTTGTGGCCCTGCAAATGTGCCAGAGAACTGCAGTGATGCAAAGTTATTCGCTACAGCAGATCAGGGATTTCCCATGCAGGAAAAAAATTGGCGCAAGCCTGCAGCCAAAATAGAATTTTTTCCCTTGTTTTTCAAAGGACAAGCCACACTGCGTGTATTCAATAAATACTACTAAGTTTAATAACTGTGTTGTGGCCCTGCAAATGTGTCAGAGAACTGCAGTGATGCAAAGTTATTCGCTACAGCAGATCAGGGATTTCCCATGCAGGAAAGAAATTGGCGCAAGCCTGCAGCCAAAATAGAATTTTTTACCTTGTTTTTCAAAGGACAAGCCACACTGCGTGTATTCAATGAATACTACTAAGTTTAATAACTGTGTTGTGGCCCTGCAAATGTGTCAGAGAACTGCAGTGATGCAAAGTTATTCGCTACAGCAGATCAGGGATTTCCCATGCAGGAAAAAAATTGGCGCAAGCCTGCAGTAAAACGTAGCTGGCTGCGTCTGATTTTTTTTAACGTTCTGCACGCAGCACACACGTACCCAGAGCCCTGAGGACTGTCAGAGGCAGGCGAAATAGAATTTTTTCCCTTGTTTTTCAAAGGAAAAGCCACACTGCGTCTATTCAATGAATAATGTATGTCTTCTGGCCCTGCCTACACAATTCTATCCCTGTAGTATTAATGCCGGGTGCAATGGTCTGCACAGCCGGTTTTGAGAAAAAAAAAAATATGCAACACTGCTAACAGCAGCCTGGACAGTACTGCACACGGATAGATGTGGCCCTAGAAAGGACCGTTGGGGTTCTTGAAGCCTACACTCACTGCTAACACTCTCCCTGCCTAACCACCACTTCTGTCCCTATTGCAGGGCGCAATGCTCTGCAGATCCAATTTTGAAAAAAAAAATACAATGCTAACACAGTACTGCACACTATTAGATGTGGCCCTGAGAAGGACCGTTGGGGTTCTTGAAGCCTACACTAACTCCTAACGCTCTCCCTACAGCAGCTCCAGCACGATAGCACTTTCCCTCAGCTAACTCACAAGGCATCTGAGCCGAGCCGCGGGAGGGGCCGATTTTTATACTCGGGTGACATCAGATCTCCCCAGCCACTCACAGCAGGGGGGTGGTATAGGGCTTGAACGTCACAGGGGGAAGTTGTAATGCCTTCCCTGTCTTTCAATTGGCCAGAAAAGCGCGCTAACGTCTCAGAGAGGAAACTGAAAGTAACCAGAACATCGCGTGGTGCTCGTTAAGACTAACGAGCATCCCGAACACCCTAATATTCGCACGAATATCAAGCTCGGACGAGTACGTTCGCTCATCTCTAAAAATGATGTAACGTCCTAGGTAAGTCAAGATAAAGAAGAATACATCTGTATGACTAGCATGTAATATTATTTTCTCCTGCAGTGGCTGCTGTAGAGAAATGATATGCCTTGCCACAGGTTTCTGCAGCCAGACCCTCATGATTGCAGGACGAGATTCAATTACAAAGTCCTACAACTTTTTATCCCTTACAGCTTTTATCCTTTGATGCTCTGCCAAGCCTTTCTCTTTGCCTAATGATAAGCCAAGATTGTCAGGCTTCTTAAAAATCCAACAACGTCTCTTGGACCCTGCTGAAGCCCAAAAGCCCCTTACATGACACGTTAAAGTTGGAGATTCCATTTCAATCTATATCTGTCACTGTAAATTGATCCTTAAGATGTTGTGACTGATATGGAGTAGTGTAGGATCTCTATCCATGTTTAACACAGTTAAAGCACCAGCAAGGCTGTATCAACATGAAGGAAAGCTACAAAACCACAAACTATGATGGTATAAATTACCATGATGAAATAGTGGCATATACGCATATAAAAATACACCCATTGTCAAAAAAATTTAAGCCCCTAGGAGAAGTTGTCATTTTGCTGCAAAGTTAGGTATTCAGTTAGATTTCAGACAGATATGTAAATCATGAGAGTTGTGGTGATTAGATGAACAGTCTTGTCACCTGAGGCCCTAAAAGTGGTTCCCCCCTTGGCCTATAAGAGGCTCTCGGAGGTTCCTTGTGTGTAGTGACCTCTTCTTCCACTTGTGTAGAGCTTGTTGGCCATTAGACGCCTCTATGAAGCAGAGAAGAGATTTCACCTCGTTACCCGAGTCTAAGAGGGGGTGCATTCTTGGAATGCAAGAATGGACGTATTGACGAATTGCTGGCCTCCCAGGCTGCTCTGACCAGATTGTTAGGAGGTGTTGGGGCCAGTGGATGTGTGAGGGCACACAAGGTGACCAGGATCAGGACCCCCCCAGCAGACCACTTGTAGAGAGGAGTGTCTGACCAGACTGTTAGGAGGTGTTGAGACCAGTGGATGTGTCAGGGCACACAAGGCGACCTGGCTCAGGACCCCCTACAGACCACCAGTAGGGAGGATCGTCTGACCAGACTGTTAATAGATGTTGCGACCAGTGGATGTGTGAGGGCACACAAGGTGACCAGGCTCAAGACATCTCCGACAGACCACCAGTAGAGAGGATCGTCTTACAAGCAAAACTGTTCCGTTGTCTTCCATCCAGAGACAGGTGGCACCATTGTTACAGCCCTATGCCCGTCTGAACCATTTCAGGGTGCTTGGCTGAAGGACATTTGGTCTTACGGTACCCATTGCATGTACTGGCTTTAACACCGACCCACCATTACCTCCATTTACAATGGTGTCATAAACAATCAAGTTGTCTTCAGCAACAAATCCAGGTTGAGTTTAGGCACTGGCAATGGCTGTACTTGTGTCTGGAGACCTCAGGGTGAACACCTCAATCCTGCCGTTGCTGGTGTGATGGTCTGATGGACTATTGCATATGACAGTCAGTCCCTCCTAGTAGTGGTACGAAGGACAATGACAGCTCAGTGATATGTTCAGGACATCCTGCAGCCTGTTCCTCTCATAGCAGCTTCAAATAGGCAGCAGGATAGTGCTCAGCTGCACACACAAGGGGGACACAGAAGCCCCCACAACATTGTCACACTTCTGTGGTTGCCCGGTGGCCAGACTTATCACCAATAGAACATGTATGGGACCATCTCGCATGCCAACTTTGGCAGCCTATCAATTTGCACGATCTAGAGGTTCCATTATGGCGGTGCGGGAAAACATTGCTAATGTGTATGACCCCATTCAAAAGAAATGGGTTCATATTTGTGCGTCTCGTAAAGCTCAAATCTTGTGCGATTTTCTTGCCCGTGTGAAGGCAGCCTCAATGACCAAGCAATTTTTCAGTCTTTTTCATCGTCGCATTCCAGGAGCCAGAACTTTTTAATTTTTTCATTGACATAGCAATATGAGGGTTTGTTTTTTTGTAAGACAAGTCATATTTTTTAATGGCATTATTTTTTAAGTGTATATTTTCCTAATTTGTTTATTGGGATTGGAACAAAAATTGAAATTCTGCTATTTGCTTTTTGGATTTCACTTTTATGTCATTCAGTGTGCAAAATAAATGGGATAACATTATTTTCTGTGTCAGCACGATTCCGGCGACACCAAGTTCATACAGTTTAATTTCTGCTATGCTATTTTTTTTTTTTAAGATTTGCTTTTGTGTAGGCTCTGGGTTACGTTTGTTAGCCAGGAGCGGGGAGATTTTAAATTACCCTGGCAATCTGCGGATTTTGCACATGCGTCCGCCATCTTGGCAGAGGAGCGTGTGCAGAAGCCGTGGTGAGGACCACGGATAAATCCGGGGCCCTAGGTACCTTATTTCATCTAAACTTTTTTTTCTTTTCTTTGTACTTTACATGATCGCTGTTATCCATTGGATAGCAGCGATCATGTGACCGGGAACCACATACAGCGGCTCCCGGTGACATCTCTTTGCTCTCGGCTACACATGGGAGCCAAAGAGTTTTAAAATTTCCTGGGCCACGCGCCCTTCTGTGCGTGCGCCCGACGTATGACGTCTAGTGCGGATGCACAGAAGGCGCCGTCGGGACCTGGGAGGCCAGGACAGCGTGGGACATCGTGGAGAAGGCGGATGAGTACTTTCAGCTGCTCTGATGGATCCGATCCATCAGGGCAGCTGAATCTTTAACTTTTTTTAAACTTTATATTGACTTTTATATGATCATGTGACTGGGGGAGGGGACCCGCAACCCGGAATAGCAGCTCCAGGTTGCTGGCTATCTTCGGGAGCCGGCAGCATGGAGCTGTCATGTCCTCAGCTTGCAGGGCCCTAATCCCTGCAGGAAACATGTTTCTACATCCTCAGGGATTAAGGTCCAGCAAGCTAGGACGTAAAAAGGCAATGGGCTGGTCACTAAGGGGTTATTTTTCTAATGTTCGGGAGCATATATAACATTTTGATAATTTTTATATTTCATTTTTTTCTAGAGGCAAGATTGCTAAAATCTACAATTCTGGTTTGTTTTGATATTTATTTTTACAGTTTTTTCTGAGCAGTATAAATAATATGTTAAATTAATTCTGCAGGCCAGGAGGATTAGACCACTACCAAATTTATATATATTTTTTTTCTTACAATTTTTTCACACTTTTTAAAAATTCTTTCTTGTTTATTGTTGCATTCAAAGGCCAGATTTTTCTTTTTTTTTAATGGTGCTATGAAAGGATTTATTTTTTGCTGGCTGATTTGTACTTTTCAATGGTACCATTTGTTGATCCATGTGACATTTTGATCACTTTCCATTCTTTTTTTATGTAAGGCAAAAACAATTTAAAAAGAAGTAAAAAGTTCCAGAACACTAGAGGTTATGTAGATGTCATATGTATATCCAGACATTGATTTGTACACCCTGCCTGCCCCCTACATCCACAACATTGTCTATCACGCTATTATTTTTCCTCTTACACCCTACCGGACCGTTCTCATCAGCAAAATCCCCGTGGTTTGTTTAAACCCCTATAGCTTCGCCGCTCTAGCTTCCCCATCAGTAGGTGGGCTTTGAATTAAAATTTCCCCACCCATAGGCTCCACTAGTCCTCTACATTTTCTCCATCACTTCCCTGGTCAATTATTTGCACCACATTGTTTAAAATATCTGTGTCACGCGAAGGCCTCAGTCACACGGGCGTTTGTACACGCGTCTGTCAGTTGCGTTTGCCGGCCACATCTAAATAGAACCAATGGTTTTCAATGGGAACGGACACGTGCGAATTTTACATTGCCACAAATGCATGCGACGAAAATTATAGGACACCGATTCGCAGAACGCATGTAACTGCGTTCTCCGGCAAACCGGTGTTCTGTGTATGTGAAACCCTTGGATGTTGTCGCATACAGGGGTTTGACCTTGTCTCAACGGGGCCTGCGGCAGCAGTGCTGACCCCATTGAGAAGATATAGTGAAGATCGCGATCTTCTGCCACAGCTGTCACAGCTGTGGCAAAGGAGAATGATTTTCTCCCATTTAATTCAATGGAGCCAGCAATACAGCTGGCTCCATTGAAAGCAGTGGGCTGCCGGCAAGCGCTGCAGTGATTTTCGGGGAAGGGCTTAAAATATAAGCCCTTCCCTGAAAATCAATCCAAAAATGTGTAAATAAAAAAAAAGTATACACACCTCTCTGCAGCTGCCGGGGCTCAGCCGCGTCCAGCCGTCTCTTCTCCTGCACTGCTCTGAGGATTTTTCAGCAGGCGGTGATTTAAAATCCCCGCCTACTGAAAGGGCTGCCTTTGATTGGCTGAGCACTTTAACCAATCAGAGGCAGCTCTTATCTATTGAATGACAGCTGAGAGCTGCCTCTGATTGGTCCCTGCGCTCAGCCGATCAGAGGTAGCGCTCACCCATTCATGAATTCGGCTACATATAATATAATAATCTTTATTTATATAGCGCCAAAATATTTCGTAGCACTCACAAAACGGGGGTGCACAGATACAAAAACAAAGATACAAAAACCACTGTTACATGTAGTAATCAGCTGATGGAGACAGTAGGGGTGAGGGGTTCCAATGAGCTTACGTACTACAGATAATGGGGTAATACAGAAGGTAAAGGGGCTGGAGATGTGCATTGTATGGCGGGGTTGAGATGTGCATGGTATGGCGAAGGTGAGATGTGCACGGTATGGCAAGAGTGAGGGATGCTATACACATAGACAATGGTCAGGCCATATAGTGGCTGAATCGATATGACTGCAGGGGGCGGTTGATGGCGGCTAACAGGGATTGCAGTTACTAGGACAATTGGCATGTTATCACGCGGAGTACAGAGGGGGTTGGATTAGGAGATATAGCATGCCTTACTGTAGAGGTGCGATTTTAGAGCCCTTGTGAAGTTTTGTGTGTTGGGGATTGCCTGGATATTTTGGGGTAGCGCATTCAAGAGGACTGGTGCTGCTCTGGAGAAGTCTAGAAGGTGGGAATGAAACATTCGAATTAAAGGGGCACTTAATCTGATTTCATTAGTGGAGCAAAGGGCTGGGTGGTAGATTGAGATGAGGGAGGCAATGTAGGGAGGCGCAGTGCTCTGGAGAGCTTTATGGATGAGGGTGGTGAGTTTAAATTGCATTCTGTATTTGACAGGTAGCTAGTGCAGTGACTGGACAGGAAGACGAGCCTGGCTGCCGCACTCAGGCCTCGTTCACACGAGTATTGTTTACATGAGACTACAGCAGCGTGTAAACCATGCTGCTGACATGCAGGAATTCTGCGGTAAACGAGCTGCTCCACGCTCCGCAGAGCAGCACATTTACATGTCTGTGCTGCGAGCAGAGTGCTGCCGCAGCTCCCATGGGGTACCTGTGGTCAGCACCATGAACAGCGTCGCAGCAGGGAGCTGATAGGCGAGTCAGCACTCGCTGTCCTATCTTTTTTACAAGTGCAGATTCTATTGGTTGCTATAGAAGCACAGTTTACACACTGCTGTAGCAGCATGTAAACCACGCTCGTGTGAACGAGGACTCAGGTTGGATTGAAGGGGGAAGAGTCTAGTGCAAATTATAATTAATTTATACCTTTAGACATTTATGGTTCTATTATTTATTACTATTATTTTATTTGACATGCTAATTGAGAATTTTATTTTATTTCCTTTTGCTCATTGTCTATGACTACTTAAGGGCACAATAAAACAATGAATATATTGGTGGAGCTTCTCAAAGGTCCAGTAGATAGATCTTTCCTTCTGTAAGGCGAATGCATATTAATGCTGTAGCCCCTCCCATCTTTCCAATCTACTTTCAGCAACTCTTATCTCTGGCTCTATATTGAACAGAACATAGACAATTTCATGAGCTTGAACTTTGGCACCTCTTCTATACGGCATTGTACACTTAACGGTGCCTTAAAGCGCTGCGCGGTAATAACAATTAAATAAGACCTTGCCGATGAAATCTGAATTTGCATGGTAATTTGCATACTTTGTTTTGGATGGGTAAGATATACATATGAAGGATTTCTCATCTTTTATTTAAAAAGGGAGGAAGGTAATCTCTCCAGTCATCATTATTATTTATAAGTAACGACTTCTCATATAAATAAGCTGCATTACCTTCTCCGGAGCTGGATTCCTCCTGAGCCGTTCAAACTATTTAAATATAATTTAGAATACATTGCGTGGGCCAGAAAATGAATCTATTTCACCAGTGGTGTCTTTATTTCATATATTTTCTGCGGGCCCCAGGGTTCAGGATGATCTATCAGTTACTACAGCTTTCTCTGTAATTACCTGCAATAGGTTTCATGAAGATATTTGTTATCCGAGGTAATTATCATTAGAGGACACAGGAGAATCTCTTTTTCCCTATGCATTGTTTAACAATGCATTGAATTGGAATAAAAGAAAAGAGCAGACCAATGGAGTCTTTTTGAAAGGCTGCCAAGAGTGCACTTATTAGACAATAATACAAGCCTTGCAATGAAGAAGCTGGAGATCTCTGATAGGAAGCAGACAGTTCAGATTTAAAGCCTAGGGCTCAGCCCTCTGTCTCAAGGTGAGCTCCGGATTGTCATTGCTCAATTCTCTCCAGTTATGGACCATTTATTAGGATCTGTGCTCTTCTCGTTACTTCCAGAATTTGGCAACATGTTATCACAAATGTGCACTAAAATGTTCTATTTAGAAACTGAATAGATTTTGATACACAGCTGAAAAGTAAAAAGATACAATGTAGCAGGATTGGACTGGCCCATTAGACATCCAAGGGGGTGAGGAGGTGACTTTGGAGCTGATCACTTGTTAGGGATGGATTAAGTATAAGACCTTATTGAAGATGGGGACATTTATTTAGGGCTTATTCACAAAGATGACTTTGACTTCTAAGTTATGTCCAAGTTTGAGAGAACTCAGACTCATTAATGTCATAGTGGAGCTTATTTACTAATACTGTCTAATAGCTATACATTGCATATTTAGAATAGACAGTCTTAAAATGTGCCAGATTCATCATTGCAGCTCTTCTCAATGATAAATCTGTTGAATTTTAAGACTTTCTGGTGTATGTACCTTTTTTGGCTTAGTTTACGCCAAAATTTGTGCCAAAATTTTGGTGCAATTTGCTGCAATCTAAGCCACACCATCTATTTTATGAAGGAACACCCTTTCCCTGATGAAGGTAAAAAAAAGTCTCTGAAAGCGTCTACATCCCAGACTAAATGTGGCACAAAGCATGCGTAATATTTTTTTGGCCCAATTGAGAGAGAAAACTGTTGAATTTTCCTTAGTCAATTACGCCCCATTGACTTATTCACTATTGAAAATGTGACAGTTGAACCAAAAATGTAAACTAAGCCAACTAAAAATTGATCTAAACTTCAATGACACTATAATGACCGCCACACATCACAAATGCAAAAATTGAACAAAATTGAACAGAAACTGCTGTAAAACGCACATACACTCATAGTGAATTCAGTCAGTTTTTCACAGACTGAAGTTACACTAAGGGCTGACACCCACTGGCAATATTTTCTTTCTTGTGCTGCGAGAGAACGTAAAAACTCTCGCCTCGCAATTTAAGAAAGACGCTGAAATAAGACCGGGATATCACCAGTCTTTTCAATAGGGCCAGCGGTAGCAGCGCTAGCCCCATTGACAATATATGGAGAATACCGCAGACTTCTGCCACAGCTGTCACAGCTGTGACAGCTGTGGCAGAAGTCCAGCATGCAATCCCATTGCTTTCAATGGGATCGGCTCTACTGCCAGTCCCATTGAAAGCAGTGGTTTGTGGCAAACCCTGCAGTATGATTTTCGGGGAAGGGCTTGAAATATAAGCCCTTCCCTAAAAATCATCAATAAGTGGTAAAAAAAATTTAAAAAAATTACTCACCTCTCCGACGCTCAGATGCGTCCTCCGGCTGCAAAAATAGCACTATCTTAGCTATTCATGAATGAATAGCTAAGCACTATCTGTAATTAGCTGAGCGCTCAGCCAATAGCTAAGCGCTAGCTGCTTTTAGTTGAGCGCTCAGCCAATCAGCACAGCCCTTTCAGGGGGCAGGGATTTTTAAATCCGCGCTTGCTGAAAGTGCTGGACAGCAGTGTCGGGGAGCAAGCCGGAGGACGCGTCTGAGCAGCAGAGAGGTGAGTAATTTAAAAAAAAAAATTTTTTACCACTTATTGATGATTTTCAGGGAAGGGCTTATATTTCAAGCCCTTCCCTGAAAATCATACTGCAGGCTTTGCCACAAACCACTGCTTTCAATGGGATCGGCAGTAGCGCCGATCCCATTGAAAGCAATGGGATAGCATGCTGCACTTCTGCCACAGTGGTATTCTCCATATCTTTTCAATGGGGCTAGCGCTGCTGCCGCTGGCCCCGTTGAAAAGACTGGCAATATCCCGGCGTGATCCCAGTTTTTTTCTCGCACTGCGCTACGAGAGTTTTCACTTACTCTCGCAGCGCAGTGGAGAAAAAAACGCCAGTGGGTGTCCACCCTTACCTGTATGAATATGGCCTTATACCAGTGTTTCCTATGCTAGTCTAAGTAAAGTGTGCACTGGCATTCAGTATAGGTCATCAATAGTTGATCAGTGGTATGACACTTGGGATCCCCACGGATCACCTGATTGAAGAGGCTGCAGTGCTCCGGTGTGCAGAAAAATCCACATTGTAATGAACGACTGTACATGACAGATTTTCATAGCATTCAATACAACAGTAAAATGATGCGGATTTTGCATCGGATTTCCTCAAGATAGATCATCAATAGTTGATTGGCTAGGGTCCGTCGCTTGGGACCCTGACCGATCAGCTGATTGTGCGTCTAGACGCCAAAAGCAGAACAAATACACAGAGGTCGGAATGAAAGCAAGTAGCCGACCCCTGTGTAGTTGTGCACCCACTGACAGCGCCACAATCAGCTGATCCTTAACTATTCATGACCTATCCTGAGGATACACCATCAATAGTATTGTCCCTGGAAAACCCCTTTAATGTCAGATCCACGTTAATCTGTGGCAGTACTCCGAGGCTGTCAGTGTGACCAATCTGTGGTCAGCAGCCCAATAGAGTTTCTGCACAGATTTTGCATGGAAACTGCACCAAAAATTGACATCTCAATTCTGTTTTTATTCCACATGTGGAAAAATCTGTACCGTATGAACTACAGAGTAGATTTTCTCAGCAATCAAAAGAGTGCCACACCAATGCAGATTTCACCATGGATTTGGGCAGACAATCCATACCCAAATCCATGGTAAAATCCAACATGTAAATGAGGTCTTAAATTACCCTGAAAAATCTGCATATTCTGAGTAGGATGGCGCCTCATTCAGCTTTTCATCCACTTTGTATTTGAACTTTCTCTTATGACGTCATTAAATTTGACGTTTTATTAGATTTTCTAGTATTTTATGACTTTTTGATGGTAGGATGTTGTTACCCTTCTGTGATGTATATTGTTTATACCACTGTTTTCTATCATGTAATCTATTTAATGCCATAAACATGATGCTTTCCTGTTAATCTTCAATCTCTTTAAACTGATAAACCGAAATACTAAGATGATAGCATTACCGGAAAGAAATCACTTCTATCATTAAATGTCAGGAAGGTCTCACTTTACTGGAATACAAATATAAACGTAGGTTCTGTACAAAGCTCTAGACTACCACTTATAAGGCTCTTATGGCATGTATGATGCAGACCCCTGTACAAGCATGGTACCAGCTCCTCAATGGTACATTTTATGATCAAACTGGACAAAACACCAAGGGAATTATTTTCAATTAGGGAGACAAGAATGGCCACAAAGCATGGATAAATATAAGATAAATAGATAGATAGGTAGGTAGATAAATAGATATGTGATAGATAAATATCAGATAGATAGATAGATAGATAGATAGATAGATAGATAGATAGATAGATAGATAGATAGATATGAGATAGATAGATAGATAGATAGATAGATAGATAGATAGATAGATAGGAGATAGATAGATGCGAGGTAGTAAGGTAGACAGAGACAAATATATGTTGATCACTACAATAAAAAAAACTATGAAAGAAAAATAAAGCAATAAAGATAGATAGATATGAGATAAATAGATAGATTTTTGATAGATAAATAGATAGATAGATAGGAGATAGATAGATAGATATGAGATATATGGTTAGATTTTAGATAGATATGAGATAGATAGATAGATAGATAGATAGATATGAGATAGATAGATTTTAGATAGATAGATATGAGATAGATATTAGATAGATAGATAGATAGATAGATAGATAGATATGAGATAGATAGATATGAGATAGAGAGATAGATAGATAGATAGATAGATATGAGATAGATAGATATGAGATAGAGAGATAGATAGATAGATAGATAGATAGATAGATAGATAGATAGATAGATAGATAGATAGATAGATATCACTGTAATAGGAGTTGGTATGCCCTGTGATGTAATGTATCACTCATGTAGAGAGGAAGAGCGCGGCCGTCTGAATTTTTCTTAAATTAAGTGAATTTAAAAAACATTTCTTCAAAATAGAAAACAAACCATAAACAAAGGACGTGTAATCATTTAGCGGAGCGTCGTGAGGAGAGGATACAACACTGCTGAAAATCATTCTTTGCTTGCAATACAATCATGAGGGATTAGATCCTAATGTAATGGATTTTATATCTCAAAGGACATTTTGCAAATAAAAAACCAACAATCTCCCTTTAGTTATTTCCTCCATGCTGAGAACACATGTATTTAGTGTTTAGGATTCCTTGTAATTATAATCTTCCATCCTGACATGAAATCCTGTTCTGGTCGCTGGGGAGATGTTAAAGGGAAAGGATACAATTCAAGAGAAAACCCGCATCTGGACTTTAGTGCAAAATTTGACCATAGAATTTACTGAATGCATTACAATGAGTTAATCCACGGTAAAAAGCTGTGGCATTTCCATATCCTATAGAGCGCGCTGCGAATTTCACAATCTGCATTAGTGGGGTGAGTTCACACATCGCCGAGTTGCTGCTGAATGTCAGCTGTGGATTCCAGAGCGATCTGCAGTGCAGGTAAGTGATCGGAGTCCTACCAAATCCTATCCACTAACAGCAGAAAAAATGTGCAGCAAAATAGAGCAATGGTGCGGATTTTGATATCTGCAGGAGGCTCAACATGTTATGGAAATGTTTCTGATTTTCATTGCAGTATTTCTCATTGCAACGCAATCAGTGAAATACATCTCTCTCGATCATTCACACCCATACAGTGAATGACATCACTGAATGGCTATGATTGGTTCATCAAGCGCCGGCTGTGGTTGGCTGGCGCTCAATCCAATCACAGTGCTTACTTGCTGGAGGCAGGGGAATACAAAGCCCTGTTTACCAGAGAGAGATGACAGCAGGGAGGATTACAGAGCAGCCTGCCACACCGCCGGGGAGATCATCGCTGCGGACACAGACGCCGGCTGTGAGGTGAGTATATGCCCCTCCCCATTCCCCTCCTGAAAATAAGACACTGTGCCTCTTTTGGGGCAACATTTTATATAAGACAGTGTCTTATTTTCAGGGAAGCACTGTATCAAATAAACATGGATGTCCCAAATAGGAGCTGCATACGAAAGATGCAGGTAGTTACAGCACCCACTCCCAAAAGGGAAATAAAAGTCCCAGGAAGCCGACCCTCCTGCATCTCTATGTGGGGCCTAAAAGAAGTAGCTACTGGCTTACCCTGATTTCCAGCAGCAACGGCGTGACGTGTTGATTGGGTTTTCAGCCGTGTTCACAAACAGGTTTTATTTATTTTGCTCTTCAAAAAGAGAGAAGGGTAAATAACCAGCCAGAAATCTCTCACAAATTACACAGCTAATTTAGTACAATTTTAGCTACATAAGTGCCACTCATATGTGAGCTCGAAACGAACTGCTCCCCGCTGCAAGAAGCTCAGTGCTCCACCATGGCAGATAGCGCTGGATTATGGCTCTCTTTCTGAAGTCGAAATACACTGAATTCCTGCTGAGTTTTGTGAGCTCCAAACCCGGGCTGATGGAACCGAGTGAGATGGGAAATTTACTAAATTAGTGGGGAGTTTGTGATTTCATTTTCGGCAGTCATAACACATGTGATACAATCTTCTGCTTCGGCTACAGAGGTAAGTTGGAAGGTTTGTACTTGTTCAGCCATTTGCCAACTGGTTACTTTCACAATTTACTGAAAGGGCTTATCTGCTTGTTTTAATCCCTTTTGTAAGAAAGGTCCCCAAAAATAAGATAATGGCGGTTTGTCCAACTTCTGCGCCCCCAGCGATCAGCTCTAATCTGCAAGAGAGTTTGGCAGCAGGTGCTCAATTTCCCCGCAAGAGAAATAAAACGTTATATTTTTCCCCCAGAATCCCTGATGAAGCTAGAACTCTACTAGCCATACGCATGGGGTTTGTTCACATATAGCATTTTGCCAACCTTGCTGGATGGGTGCTATTTAGACTTGGAATCTTTTTCAGGTATTTTCTATGCTATCTCAAATGCCCATTTGGGTGTTATTATTTTATACTGGTGATTCTAGCACTTTTGGTATGCCTATCTAACAATTTGAGCATTTTTGTTCCCTTTACTCTTTGTGGGACATGGCGTGTGTGTGTGTGTGGGGGGGGGGGGGGGGTTAGGTGACTGTTATAGTGGTTACCTAAGAATCATTATTTTAATTGGCTTTTATTTTTTTGTCTATGTTAGGGCTCTTTCACACAAGCATAGCGTTTTTCGGCCGGCCGTGTCACGGCCACAGCACAGCCAGAAAATGTGCGAACGGGTGCACAAATCTGCCGTTTGTGTGCCCGTTCAGACAACCCAGGTCGGGCGCATATATACCAAGCCCACAATGCCATTGAGCGGGGGGAGACAGTTTAGCTCTGCTAAACTGCCTCCCCCCTTCCAGCCTCTCACCGACTCTCAGCAAGGGGAGGAGGCGGGACGGGTGGGAGCTAGTGTGCTGAGTTCCCACCCCCTCTCCACCCCTTGTCAGCAGCCAGCAATTGGAGGGGACAGGACAGGGGGGAAGCTTAGCAACTTGTTCCTGCCCCGTCCTGCCCTTTTACATTGCAAACAGCTGGCAAGGGGTGGTGAGAAGGAGAGAAGGGGTAGGAAGTTCAGCAGTCACGCTGCTAAATTCCCTCCCACCTCCCTTCTCCGGCAGCTGTCATTGACTCTCATAAGAGTCTATGCAGTTGCCAACGTATTCTGGCCAGGAAGATAGTTCCAGGACTATCTTTCTTGTCCAATGTAAAAGCCGTCCAAAATGTGCACCTATGCGCTACCTTGGCCGGATGGGCGCTTTTTTATGCAGCAGAAAATCGCCCATTTGATCTGATGCATTGGAATCCAAAAATGAGGCATTATATTCCGCCCATTGAACTTGTAAGAATTAGTGGATATGGATCTGCAGTGCCACGCATTGGTTTGACTTTGAGCCGGATCTAGAAGAAACACATGAGGAATCCTGTTTCCAGCCATACACCCCACCAGTCAGGATCTGAGCTCCGCTGTGGGGCCCCCAGGCCATTACACTAGAATTAGTCCCAGTTATGCGCAGCTGATGCTAGAGTATACCAAGTAGTGGACTAAGTAGACCAGGTCACAGTAGCAGAGTGTATGAAAAGAGTCCTAGTCAGAGAGTTCTGGGTTGAGGGAGGTGAAGTAGCTTCAATACATGGGGCAAGCCAGAGGTCAATGCACAAAGAGCAGGCTCAGTACAGTACAATAGGCATGAGTTGGGACAGGCAGCGCACAGGAAAACACAATAAGCTGATGGGAGGAGTGGAGATTGCAGAGAAGTCAGGAGGTGAAGTAGCTTCAATACATGGGGCAAGCCAGAGGTCAATGTACAAAGAGCAGGCTCAGTACAGTACAATAGGCATGAGTTGGGACAGGCAGCGCACAGGAAAACACAATAAGCTGATGGGAGGAGTGGAGATTGCAGAGAAGTCAGGAATAGCCAGAGTCAGCACAAACAGATAGCACCTTCAGCTGGACCAGAAAGATCAAAAGCTTAGTCACCTTCCACAGAGAGAGGGTGTCTAATACAACCAGAGGTGATTGGCAAGGACCAATTAGGAAGGTGCATACTGGTCCTTTAAGAGAATGAGCATGTGTGCATGCCCTTCGGGAAGCAGAGAGAGACCAAGAGAATGTTGGGGTTCTACACCTGCTAAGAAGGTGAAAATAACGTGTGCAAGTGGTGCAAGATGAGGTAAGTTGGCGGCTGTGGATCATAACAGCAATAGCAGTTTGCCCATGTTATGTATGGACATAACAGGTCCTCCACAGAGGGAGATGCTCTTTGTAGCTGATCTCTGCTCTGGTTAACTCATCTGCTGTACAGTGTGTCACAAATAAAGAGTCACCCCTATTAAAGGGGTTGTCCAGTTGAAACCTACTGATTCTTTATCCTCATGATAGGTCATCAATGGTAGGTCAGTGGGGGTCTTTTTTCTAGGAACCATACCAATCAGCTATTGACTGGGCTGGTTCCCTTGTGCACTGACCTAATATCTGCAGGAAGCAGACAGCTCTGTTCCCATTGCAGTGGATAAGACTGGTATTGCAGGCCAAGTTCTCCTTTATTTCAATAGGAACATGGCCTGTAATACCAAGCTGAGCTACTGCAGTGGGAGCATATAGACCATCAGTAGTTTTTAACGGGACAACCCCTTTAACTTATAATACCAGTCCTGTCTCTGGCATCTGGTGACTGTTTGTTGCCCCCCTGTACTATAGTAACGTCGCTGTGTCTGACATCCCTTGGACTCTGTAATTCTCTACAGCAGCTGCAATGTGTAGTGTGATCTGCGGTGATAACATGATCCCTACCTCCAGATGTATGTACAAAGCCTCTACTCACAATAGGAATGTACACCCGGCCATTTGTAACATTGATGGCTCTCTAATGTAATATATTGTGTATTTTTCATGCCTGGGTGACTTAGGCTATCGTATTACTACAGTACTTTACTGCAAGGTATCGTAACGAGCCGGAGTTATGGGGCATCTGTTATAACAAAGCTCTTATTTTCTAAGACAAAAGAGTCTTCTTGGACAATATGATTGTGTTTTATATAATATGAAACAATGTAGTCAAATATCATAGCTTAATCTGAATCATTTGCATAATGCGTGTATTAGCATTAGTTAATAAAAGAGTGGTATAGTATTTAAAGGTGTTTATCAGATTTTAAAAATTAATGACCTATCCTTAAAGGGGCTTATTAACAATATTTATCCTCTATCCACTGGATAGAAGATACAGTCATAAGAAAAACTTAGTAGACTCTCTTTCAATTCTATGGTTTTATTTATCAGTACATAACAAAATTGTCCTAATTGACCCTAAAAAACCAATCATAGCGCAACTTTAATTTTGTATTCTGCTTTGGTAAACTGAAAACTGTGCTGTGCTTGCTAGGGGCAACTAAGACAGTTTTTCTTTTAGACAATTTCATACATTTACCTCCTGGTTCTTAGTAAGTCATGCAATTAGGTGAATACAGCCTCACATGAACAACACATGACAAATTACACCATACCATGATTTATTTAACAAAACTAGCCAAAATGCACAAGCAGTGTGTGATAAATGAAGTACACCCTTATCGCTTCTAAAAAAATTAGGAAGGTAAGTAGCATTCAGGTGCTACTAATCAAATGCCCTTGATTAATAGATCATCAGCAAATGTGACCAACTTCAAAATAGACATTTTGGCAGTTTGCTGGTCTGGAGCATTCAGGCATGTATTAACACTATGTGAAGGAGGAAAGTCATCAGGAATAATCATAGAGAAGCAATTATTGCTGCCCATCATTCTGGGAAGGTTTATAAGACCATTTCCAAACAATTAGGAGTCCATCATTCTACAGTGAGAAAGATTATTCCCAAGTGGAAACCATTCAAGACAGCTGACAATCTTCCCAGGTAGAGTTGAGCAAACCAAACCAGTACAACCTGTTTTAAGTCAAACTTTGCTAAAAATTCAGTTTGGCATGAACCTGAAGTAAGCTTTTAGCAAGCTTCTACCAAACAGGGCCCTACTAATTCTATTGTCTCAACATTAGTACTGAATAGAGATGAGTGAACCTACTCGGCCACGCCCCTTTTTCGCCCAAGCGCCGAGATTTTCGAGTTTTTTTGTACTCGGGTGAAAAGATTCGGGGGGCGCCGTGGGTGAGTGGGGGTTTGCAGCGGGGAGTGGGGGGAGAGGGAGAGAGAGAGGGCTCCCCCCTGTTCCCCGCTACTACCCCCGCTCCGCCACGCCTGTCCTGCCCCCCGGCGCCCCCCGAATCTTTTCACCCGAGTACGGAAGTACTCGAAAATCGCGGTGCTCGATCGAGTAATTACTCGAAACGAGTATATTTGCTCATCTCTAGTACTGAACACTATTATATAACAATAAGAGACATAAAAGCACCATATACTACTCTCAATGTGTTATAAAGGGATTTATGGCTCTTAGAGAGTGCTGGTTCCATTTGAACTAATTTGGCAGAATGAACTTTTCAAAAGTTTGCTAATCACTATTCCCAGGAGTGGACATCACAATAAATTCACACCAAGGTCAGACTGTAGAATGTGCAGAAAAATTGCAAAAAACCCAAGAGCTACATCTCAGAGTGTAAAGGCCTCAGTTAGTATGTTAAATGTTCAAGTTTATGACAGTACAATTTGAAATAAATTGAACAAATATGACATCCTTGAAAGGGTTATCAGGAGAAAGTCTTGTATTTCTAGAAATAACATAGCTGCACAGCCAATACTTGCAAAGTTGCATCGGAACCACAAGAAGTCTGAAACCACGTTCTTTGAACAGACAAGATAAAAGTGGAGATGTGTGACCGTAGCCTAGCGCCACCTTAGGCGGAAACCAAACTCAACATATCGGCACAAACAGTTGATACCAACTGTTAAACATGCTGGTGGAAGGGTGATGATTTGGGCTTATTTTACAGGCACGGGATCTGGACCCCTTACAGTCATTGAGTCGACCATGACCTCCTCTGTGTACCCAAGTATTCTAGAATCAAATGTGAGGCCAACTATGCAAGAGCTGAAGCTTGACCGAAACGTGGTCATGCAACAGGACAATGATCAACAGCACAAAAACAGCAGCAAATCTTCAGAGTGGCTGAAAAACAAAAGAATCAAGATGTTGCTATGGCTCAGTCAAGGTCCAGACCCCAACGAAACTGAAACGCTGGGGTGGGACCTCAAGAGAGCCGTGCATAAACAAATGTCCAACCTCAATGAACTGAAGCAACGTTGTAAAGACATCTGGCCCAGAAATCCTCCAGAGCGAAGTGAGAGACTGATAGTCATATAGATAGTGATTACTTCAAGCTATTGCTGCTAAAGTGATTCTACAAGCTACTGATTCATGGGGTGTACTTCATTTTTCAAACACTGCTTCTGTATCTTGGCCTAATTATTGTTAAATAGAATGTAATCCGTCAGTGTTGTTTAGCAGAGGTTGTATTTACCTAATTTTAAGATCCTCTTAGGACCAGATGGTTAATTTTATTGTGTCCTGATAAAACCATAGGATTAAAAGAGAGTGCAGTTAGTTGTTCTTGTAACTGTAAATGTCTGATTGCTGGGCGTCTGACAGATCCTCCCACACCCAAGTGCCACATGTGGATGGGCACACTTGACCGCTGCTCCATTCACTTCTTTGGGAAGGTGAAGATTGATGCGCTCAGCAGTCTCCCTTTATCTCATAGAAGTGGATGGAGTGGGGGTCATGCATGTGCACCGTCACTCCATTCATATGGGGCATTTGAGTGTGCTGGTTACCTGATTTCTGGGGTTCCTAGTGGTCACACCCCAGTGATTAGACATTTTTTTATTATCCTGTGGATAGGAGATAAATATACTTGGTGATCCATTTAGGATAGGTCATCAATATTGGATCAGTAGGCGTCCGACTTTGGACACCCCTGCCAATCAACTGTTTGATAGGGCGTAGCATTCAAGTCAATAGGACAGACATACAATACTAAGCATAGCCGCTACTAGAAATATGGAGCAATGAAAACTAAGGTCGGCTTCACATGAGCATATACCCAAAATCGTTAACAATAGTCTGACTTTTTTGCACAGTGAAGTTCGCGCTATCAAGTGCGTTTTAGTGCCCTTTACTGTACTTTTTGCACTGCTGGGGACCGTTCACATTGGCGCAGAATACACCCGCACTGTGATTTAAAAGGCAGTGCAGCCAAAGTAGTCCTCGGTGTTTTTGATTTCCCTGCAAAATTGAGCACCCCCATAGACTCCTATGGTGCCTTAAGTGCGTAAATGTGCAAAAAAATGCTTGTTGCGGTTTTCTCACGCACGCAAGTGAAAGTGTGAATGAACCCATTGAAAACAACGGGTTCTATTTTCTCGCAATGCGCACACAAATTTTGCGGACAAGCGCGCTCGTGTAAAGCCACCCTAAGGGCTCCTGCAGATGAGCGTGTGCGTAGATTCGCTCGTTACAGCGTTACGTAATAGCTTTGTGGGGGAGCACTGTTGCGGACTATTATGCACGTATCCACGCATTCTACTATGCTTTTTCACGCTTCCAGGCCGTTCACTGTGCGTATCTGCACAGGCATCAATCATTTATACGGTCCGCGAAATCACCTTGCCCTGATTTGTACTGCTAATTAGCCTAACGCAGTTCCGTTGATGTATGTGCAGCGTTCTTCGCATACCCTGGCCTGCAGATGTGTTTGCACACCTCCCATAGTCCTCTATGCGGCTCTTTGATGCGTAAATATGCACAAAATATAGCAGGTCTTATGTTTTTTGCACCTGCGAAAACCGCTGGCGCAAAAAAATAAGCTCTATTTTCCATGTTTTGCGGGCGGGATTCTCACCTGGAGAAGCCCTGACACATTATGTTACAAGGACACAGTAACAAGTTCTCATTAGCGATGTTTTTTGGCAATTAAGAACCCCAGATAAATTGACTTAGCTTCCGTAATGTAGGGGTCAGGGGTTTGGGTAGCATCGGGCAGATATATGACGTTTGCCCAGTATAGCAGTGCTGAGATTTAATGTATCACAATCCCTATGTTTCTGCTCTCCTACTATATCATCGAACGCGCTCACACAACCCGAAACTTCAGCTCTGCTACATCTGTAAGCACTGCGCTATTCCCCGGCGTACCAATGTGGTTTATCTACAGGACCTCAGCCAAACTATTTCCAGCCAGTAAGCACATCTGTTCTGTATCAATAATGGGGCCAAATCCTGATAGACATTACAGCTAATTAATGCTTATCTGCTCCTCGGCTATATGTGTTTTGCTTGCAGAATGACCTTTCCTGGAGTCTTCTGGTCGGAGCAGCAGGTGGGCTTAGAATTGCCCCTCCTGGGGCCTTTCCCAAACATGACAGGGTAGAGTAGATTACCACCTTAGGAACATAATCTTGTAAGGCAACATCCACGTAAAGGGATACAGCGTGCCATGGATTAGTGATTATCCTCCGCACCACGAATGGTTCTAGAATGACTTGTAGGAGTATATGCATATTCCACAGAGGCTCCACAGAAGTAAAGACCCCCATATGTATTAGTGTTTAATTATTCAAATCACTGATTTTGGCAGAGCCGGATGACTCTCTAAGGAGTACGGGAGCCGCTCAAATGTCCCTCAACAAAGCATGTCAAGCCGAAGAAGGATTGGAGATGTTGGATTTCAGCTCCAATGCTTTTGTTTCCCAGGACAAAAGCAGTGTGTTATAAGAATGATAAAAAAATAGTGATATTTAAGTCCTTTCTGTGGGCCAAAAATAAAAAAAATTCAAAAACTATTAAAAAAAGTTAAAAAAAAAATAAAAATAGCAAAACCCCACTTTACCACCTTTAGGGCTCAGTCAGATGGGTGTTTATTGGCGCATTAAAAAGATTGCACTGCGCGCGTAAAAAAAAACTTGTCCATTGACCACGTCCATTGCCACCCATATGTTCTATCTTTTGTAGGTGCGAATTTTACGCACATGTAAAAATTATGTGACCGCTGCCATTGAAAAGCATTGGTTCTATAAAGATGCGGATCACAAACGTAAGTAACATGCCCACATAAAAACGCCCGTCTGACTGAGGCCTTACTATGTAAAAAAAATTATAAAAAAAGTGTTAAATCTGGTATTGCTGCAATTATTAAGACCCAGAGAAAAATGTTACTGCATTATCTAACCCACTCTGTGCATGCCATGAAAAAATGCAAAAAAACAGCTAAAAATTGCTAATTTTGCTCAACTTAATCTCAACTTACAAACTATGGAATAGAAAGAGATCAAAATGTCATGTGGATCAACAAATAGCACTATTATAAAGTACAACAACTTAGCCTGCAAAAAAGGAAAAACCATATACAGCATGGTTGACAAAAAAATAAAAATGTTAACTTGGAATACAGTGATCATTTTTTTTAGAAAGTGGGAAAAAGTTGCAAAAAAAAACCCTCTATATAAATTTGTTATTGGTGTAATCACACCGGGCTGCAGAATGAATTTAATATATTATTTATACTGCATGGTGAACACCATTAAAAATAAAAAAAAACATGCCAGAATTGCAGATTTTGTTAATTGTGTTTCTAGAAAATAAAATGAAACAAAAAGCAATCAAAATGTTCTATGTTCCCAAAAATTGGATAAATGATGGCAAAAGTTCCTCCTGCAAAAACCAAGCTATTATAGAGCTCTATTGATGGAAAAATAAAAACGTTATGGCTCTTAGAATGCGGCGACACAAAAGCAAATCTTAAAAAAAAAGGAATTGTGCTGACCCGGAGAATTATGTCATCACATTAGTTATTTTGCACACTGAACACCATAAAATGAGATCCAAACTAATGGTAGAATTTTCCTGCCTATAAAAAGACCATGCACCAGCAGAAAATCAGATTCTTTTCAGAGTCTAACGCATGCACTCTCCTATGCAAGTCTATGAGAGAGCGTGCACACAGGATTCTGGAAAGAGTCGAATTTTAAGCCTGCCCACAGACCCTAGCAGTGGGCACTATTGGAACCAGGAAGTATGTAAGTATGAAAAATACCTCACCTGGCTGACTTTTACCTGCCCTAACAGCATCATAAGTTAGATGGAAGGGTATGGGGTGTGGCTAGAACTCAATTCAACTTTGCAGGACTCAATACTTTGGTGTCCCACTTCACAGCCAAATCTTAGCAAATCTAATTAATGAAAGGTCTGTTATTCCTTACTTATCTCCTTTATTTGCAACTGTCTTTTGCTTGTATGTATGTCCTTTGGAACCTTTTTAAGCATTGGACATTTTGTATTAAAGCTTAAAACTTTAATAGGCTTGGCCCTTGATTTTTATAGAACCTGTTCTCCCTGATAGAGTGTTGAATTTGGCTGCTGGAGTGCAGTGAGTGCCTGTATACCTTGCTACACCACCAAAACTTAGTTATATGATCTGCAATAATACAGTGAGGGGTGGCAGCCTATTCTGAGAGGACTCTGTTGGGTTGTGAGTTATGCTCCATGTTGCAACAAAAAGAGTTAAAGTAGATCAACCCCTTGCAGCCATGCCCATGTTGAGACAGACCATTTTGTGAACAATTGGTGGCAGTGGTGAGATCTGCTGCTTGGTCTGACAAACTATATTCTTTACTCGAAATGATAGGATAGAAAAACTTAGTAGAGCTGCATGTCATGAAATATTCAACAATATTTTGTGCAGGTTTTGCAGAAATTTGAGAAAAAACCTTTGTGTATCACTATGTAATTTCGGGGGCAGTGCTGCAGTATGAGCACATGGCAGTTTATAGGTGCTGATCTGCACAACACAAGTCCCTAATATAGCTATGTGCACAGTATAAGCTCTTAGAATGTTTTGATCTACGTTGTCACTTATGATGATAGAGGAAGCAGGAGGGGGGCTAACCATAGATACATTAATATTTTATGAGCTATTTCTGAGCGGTCAGCACAAATTCAATATGGGGAATCCTGCTTGGGGAGGGGGATCGGGGGGCATTCCACTTAGTACATTATTCAAATAATATGCAAGAAAAAATATGATCAATCACTCGCTAATAAGATGCCCTTTCTGAGTTGTATACTTTAGGTTAACTTTCTTTTACAGTTCACTGCGTTTTCTTATGAAGAGACAAGACTTCTTGATTAACCCCAGTAGGACAAGACTTCCTCCTGACATGATCATCATGCGTATCTTAGAAATTGTTGTGTAAGCATTTAAGAGTTTTACTAAATAAGTCAAGTGAGTGAAGACTAAATGGTGCATTATGAAATTCAGTAGGAAGTTTCCAGTTATCACCTTGTTGAGTACGATAAGGGTGGCGCTCACCATCACGACGCGGTTCATTGAGCGCATTACAATTCCACCTGAATGACGTTTATTGGAGAGAGTTATGAAGGTGCCACACCACCTTGTAATATTAAAAAAGGGTCAACTCCTTCATCTTCTGGTAATGGCTGTCAATTACTTTGAAGGACAGTAATGATCCGCTGAGGGGGAGGGATTTTTTTTTCCTCTGAGGTTTTTACAAGACATCTTAGTTTATTATTTAATTAATGTATATAACGATATGTTCTTTGTTATATAGAATGAAGTCACTCAACGGGAGACTCAGAGAAAGAAACTGAAGGCCTTCAAAGCTTTTGTGCTGTTGCTAGTTTCCTATTGTTCCTGTGGAAATGCTGGTGTCGTGGAATGCGAGTGACCTCTACGCTCCTGCTCCCGTCTGCTGTACCATCCGTCAGGTTGAAAGAGCTTGCTTAATGCATTCATTGACAAAGGGAATGATATTCCATATGCAGCCTGCCAAGAATAAATATTTAATACGTGTCCATAGATATATATATATATATATATATATATATATATATATATGTGTGTGTGTGTGTGTGTGTGTGTGTGTTTTAATCTAAATGTACATAAAATTGTTTTTGTTTTACATTTTGCACAGCTACTTTGACAATTGCAAAATAATCCTAATTCTGTTTATCAGTATTGCTGTATCTTCTATTTATTAGCTGTATGTATTGTTCAGAGTGTTTCAAAGGTGTGGAATGAAAATGGTTTGGCAGACAATGCTACAACTTTGTATACAAACTCCATGAGTAAGGAAAAATCCTGTTAGGTCATTTCACCAAAATGACGGCCATTTTGAACGACACCATCTTGGATTCAACTGTAATTTCTCCAATGAAAAAGTCAGTGTGTGATGCATCAAATTGGCAGAGAATTTGACCAGAAAATAATGGAATGCTTCATTATAACATAACTTTATTCATATCATGTTAATCCTGTGATTTGTCTTCATTATGGGCAATATCAATGATGGTGTTTTCTCAAGTATAACATGTTCAGATCCAACTTATGTCAAGTGAACTAAGCACAAATCACCACTGCAGATTTCAATCAACGCCACCCAACCAGGCCTCTCATTACTCCCAGTGCAGAAACAAATTCTATCACTGGTAAACCAAAATCTGGACAACCAAACACCATTACAGATGAAGTATCAGCACCTGCTCTTCAGGCCTCCTTCAACTATAAGTATTTTTGGTTATCCAGATTTTGGGTTGTCAGCGACAGAACCTGTTTCGCCCCTGTGGGTAATGGAAGGTCTGGTTGGGTGGTGTTGATTGCAATCTGTGGCAATTACACATCTGCTTCAATCACCTGACATAAAGATGATCTCAATATGTTCTACTTGAAACAACACCATCATTCATAATGCCTGTAATGAAGAAAAAAATATGAGAATAAATAGTGTTATGCCAAAATAAAGCCCCAAATAGTTTTTCTTGTCGAGTTCACTACCAGTTTGATATATCACACACCTACCTTCCCCTTAGAAAAGTTAGAGTTCAATCCAAGATGGTGGCATTCAAAAGGACCATCATTTTGGTGACATGACCTAACAGGGTTTTCCCTTCTCCCACAGCATGTTTGTAAAATTGCATCACTGTCTGCCAAACCGTTTTCATTCTATGAGTGTTTCCACACTTTTGAGACACCTTGTATTCATTTATATTGTATGTATCTTATATTGAAGATATTTTCATTAATATTCTATTATTAATAATAAATGTATTATTTAAGGCTTAGTCACACAGGTGTTTTAACGTCCGATTATTTGCGTGGTAAAAAGATCGCACTATATAGAACCAATGCTTTCCAATAGCAGCGGTCACATGTGCAAATTTTACATGCGAAAAAATGCCTGCGGCGAAAAACACAGGACACTGTTTGTTAAAACAGGTAACTGCGGCAACAGGGTTTTTTTAAACAGAGGATCGCGATCTTCACTATATGTTCTCAATGGGGTCGGCACTGCTGCCGCTGGCCCCATTGAGCGCAAGGTGAAACCCCTGGATGCGACAGCATCCAGGAGTTTCACATACAAAAAACACTGATGCCGCAGTTACCTGCATTTTAACAAACGGTGTCCTGCATTTTTTGCAGCAGATGTTTTTGCTCATGTAAAATTTGCAGATGTGACCGCTGCCTTTGGAAAGCATTGGTTCTGGTGTGAATAATTGAACGTTAAAACGCCCGTGTGACTGAGCCCTAATCGTTTTTTAGCTATTTGCTGCATTTACCTTTTGTATATACATATTTGACTTATATTCTTCTCTTGTATGGGTATATTTGCATTACTATTCTATTATTTATAATACCTATATTATACTTGCTTGTTGATTGATTGCATTTACTTATTAGTTCCATGTACTTAGTTTTTGCTTCTTTCCCCTTGTGCGGCGATGACATATCCTAGACGCAGCTTGCTTGCTGGGGCCGTACATGGATTTGATATGCATCCAGCCTTCCACAAGGAACCTCTGACATGAGATGTCAGGTCAATTCATAAATAGTTAAAGGGGTTGTCCCGCGAAAGCAAGTGGGTCTATACACTTCTGTATGGCCATATTAATGCACTTTGTAATGTACATTGTGCATTAATTATGAGCCATACAGAAGTTATCAGAAATTATTCACTTACCTGTTCCGTTGCTAGCGTCCTCGTTTCCATGGAGCCATCTAATTTTCAGCGTCTAATAAGACGCGCTTGCGCAGTCTGGGTCTTCTTCTTTTCTCAGTGGGGCCGCTCGTGCCGGAGAGCGACTCCGTGTAGCTCCGCCCCGTCACGTGCCGATTCCAGCCAATCAGGAGGCTGGAATCGGCAATGGACCGCACAGAAGCCCTGCGGTCCACCGAGAGAGAAGATCCCGGCGGCCATCTTCAGCAGGTAAGTAAGAAGTCACCGGAGCGCGGGGATTCAGGTAAGCGCTGTCCGGTGTTCTTGTTTAACCCCTGCATCGGGGTTGTCTCGCGCCGAACGGGGGAGCTGTTGAAAAAAAAAAAAACCCGTTTCGGCGCGGGACAACCCCTTTAACTATAAGATATAAGACTTTGTTCGTAGCCGTTGTACAGCATGTCCCATGGTTGGCAAATGCATAGCTGGAATAATCTATTTACATGGATGTGCCTGGGTCTCGTCCGTCCATCTTTATTCACCATCTATCTGCATGTGGCTGATTCTACTAAATAATAAATTATTCTGCATAAACATTCCAATAGCTGGTTACTATATCATATTGTTCTATACCGCCCTGTACTGTACAGCGCACACTGGCAGCGAGGTATTAGTCCGCTGCAGTATGGTTTGTACATGCAGAGTTGGCACCAGCCTAGATGAGACCAGAAGATTAAAACCACTGCACTTGTTTGCAAAATGTGTAGAAATAGATTCACCAAGACATTTTTGCTCCCATGAAGCCTTTTTGAGCACACAATCATTTAGACATTACTTCCTACTTTTAGCCAGTATGACATCATCACTTTTTTTAATTTTACAAATCATTTCATGCAAACTAAATACCCTCAAAGCATGTATTTATGATATGAACTTGGCTCTGGTGCTGTATGTATGTACTGGCATGGCTCTGGTATTGTATTCATGTATAAGTTTAGTTCTGGTGCTGTATTTATGTATTGGGTTTGATTCTGGTATCTGAGAAGGTACAGGCTCATAATATGGAAGAATCTGTCTCAAAATGGCTGCTAGATACAAAATGGAGCATTATAAGATGTAAATAAGCTTGTGTGTAGTGAAACAATAATTAAAGCAGAAATAACTTTAGAGCATGACATTCGGTGCAATGTCTAATGAATTTTTTTTATTTTTTTTCTTCTATTCATCCGAGAACATTTGCCTGGTACAGTCGCTATCAGAAGAGACTCCCCCACGTCCTGAGCTTTGGGAAAAGAGCAAATCGTGCTGATAAGATGCTGCGATCATCCAAACTCACAAGGGAGGAATAATCATTTGAAGGACATTTCACATAGATATTCTTACTACACTGATTGTTGAACAATGCACGATTCTTGATGTTTTTCTAACCCAATGAGATTAACCCCGTGACTAATGACGTATTCCTTTCCTGTATTAGAACTATACCAAGTCAATAAACGCTCAGAGTACGTACACCTTAAGCAGAGTGAGCTGTATATCTGCCGTGGCTCAACTCTACGTATCTGAGGAGAACTAGAAACCGACTCTTTGTGTGGTTCTTGGCCTCCGTGGTGCACCGGATACGAATTGATTTGGAACCCAAGGCTTGAAAGGTTAATGTGACCTAGCGGTCCTTAACAACAGGCGTAGTCGGCAGGATTTACTGATTGACTCTTGTGTCACTCATCGGGCGACGACATCGAACTGGGAGGACATATATCCACTGTGCCAAACCAGAGGACTGATCAACCTCACACACAGCCCGGTAAGTGTCATATTTATTATATGATGTCTGCCGTTGGTCTGCTTTGGCTCAGTTGATTGACAGACTCCTAGGTCAGTCGGATGTTTGATGTTTGACATCATAGTTGTCATCGGTAAAGAAGTTTACCTCAGGTCTTGGGTACTCTTAAGTGACATCGAGGGACAGAATCTGTAATTTGACTATATCCATATATATGTGTTTTCATTGTGGGTCCAGTAGGACTGGCTGTTTAAATGTACAGGGCGTTTTGGCTGTTTAACTGTACATGGCATTTTGTGGGTCCATTAGGACTGGCTGTTTAACGGTACAGGGCATTTTGGCTGTTTAACTGTACCGGGCGTTTTGGCTGTTTAACTGTATCGAACGTAGAAGTCTGTGAACACTAAGTCTTGTTGTATCGTACGTAATAACATGTTGAAGTTCTTTAAGAAGAAGACTACTGATCAGGGTCCCCTGGATCCTGTCCACTTGGTGTCATGTAGAGCAGGCAAAAAGTTAAGAAGTTATGTGAAAGGGCGTCAGACGTTAGAGTTCTTACATTACATGATTGAGCATAAGGCTACAGGCATACCAGTGAGAAAAGGGTCTCAGGCAGTTATAGATACTTATAATTAGGCCGTCATAATATACAATGTTTAAATTGTTAAGAAGAAGACTGTAGATGATGGTCTTTTGGATCCTGTCCAGTTGGTAGTATGTAGTGAGAAGGAGTTGAAAATGCAGAACATGTGGCGTTATCAGAAGGTGCCAGCATATGTGTTATTTATGAGTTTAAATGCAGGGAATAGTTCATATTCACAGAGAGCTGACAGTTGTTTTGCAAAGGTGGGGGCTGTCGGAGAAGGCTTGGAAAGTGTGTTAGCTGATAATGAAGGAATTTTAGTTAACAGACGATTGCTCAAGCTTGCAGAGAAAAATGTTTCAGTAAGTGACGTACAGTTGAAGTAAGAAAGTTGCAATTTCAAGATGGCGATTATTCATATGCTTTGAGTTGAAGACAAAGGAAGGCAGCCCTTCTTCACCATCTGAGGGCACCGCCCCGGCCGTGTCATGGATGATGTTTTTCTCCCTTTGCCCTGCCCCTAGATGGCCGTGTTGTTATTGGGGCCAATACCAGTCGGTATATCTTGATACGTGTCTAGTATGTAGTATTCCTGGACCCTCCCGTCACCATCGCGCAGTCAGGCCACGCCTTCGGTGGCCATTTCAGTGCCAGCCATGGCCCAGCGGCCATTTTAGCATCTGTTGCAACAATACCTTCAGTTACCCCTCAGACGTCATCTTAGCTCCGCAGCAGAAATGAGCTGGCTTCTCATCTCCCATCTATGTATGTTTTTACCTGGCATACCAATTCTTTGCACTGCAATGACGAGTGCCTTTTCTGAATTTTGCATAGAAACATTCAAGTCCCCTCATCCCGCCTGCAAATAGCCTCCTCCCGATTATCTGTTCTGCAGTCTGTGTTTAGCACCCCCATCCCAAGTAGGTTTGTGCTCAAAATTGCCCACAAATGTAGTTGACGGGAGGAGGAACCTGGGGGCGAGTTCAGGCAGAATCTGTGATCTATGTGACAATTTGTATGTTTTAATGTCCTAACATCATAAGTCAGATACTGCTGAAAAGAAAGGTCACTATAGGTGCTAGGATTGCAGACGGCAGTAGAAAAGCTTACAGAACGAAGGAGAGGGTCAATGCGTGATAATATAGATATAGGAATAGATAAAGGGTTAATGCTTGATTTGCGTAGAGCTCTGTTCCCCCTTGTCACCCCCCCCCCCTCCCCCCTTCCCTTCAGAGTTTAGTGAGATTGAAGTGAAAGCCTTGACTTGCAGAGAAGGAATGTGTGCTTCTCAAGGCCAAAGATTAGAGCGGAGAACACTGGACAATAACTAAGTTTGCTTGAATAGAATAGAACCCGTAATGAATCCAGTGAATCTTACTGTTTTTGCTGTTCTTTGTGTAAATGTCAGTTCTGTGACTGGTTGGACGTGTGCATAATTGCTAAATGTGTGTTCCTTTTATGGGAAATATTAGTGTTGTGGAATCTGTTGTACATCTCTAGTATTACAGACAGTTAAAGTTTGACTGATTCCAAGGAGAGGTGGTAGTGATTGAATGCATTTGTTTGCAAGATGAGGACAGTTGCATCATGCGCGTTATCTCCTGGTGTGAACGGTGTGCATCCTAGTGCAATGTATCCACAATTTCCTGAACTCTAACAGCGCAAACATTGTGTGTGTGGTGAATCATAGGCATTTGAATGAGAGAGCCAGACTTGACCGCATGGATGGATGAGAGTTAATGACCCGTGTTCAGACTATGATGAATGTAAGATGTGTGATGCAGATATTGACTGGGGATACAAGTTTTTCTCCCCCCCCCCCCCCCCCCTTCTGCATATGCGGACTGTAAATTTCCAATGTGGATAGATGTTTGTAGAATATTCTGCCCTGATGTAATTCATGTCTCTGTTATTGGTACTGATATCTTACAGGCCCTATCTGCATCCATCAAATTCCCACCGGATAGATCGGTACAGGTTGAGACCTTAGGTGACAGTTCAGAAGAGTCTTGTAAGCTAACTGCTCCAACAAACACCCCTCTTTTTCCAGTCCAGAAAAAACGCTGAAGGGTCAGCCAGACACCTACCGCATGTAGGTGCTGTGTGCTGATAATTTGGAAGTCTGCCAACAGGCCACAATTTCACTGTTAATTTTTCTTGCAGAAAATGGCTGTAAAGCCTCTAAAGACAAACTCCAGTCCTGCAAAATAAAGGTTGTTCCCTTGGGTCATTGTTTAGGCCAAGGAACTGGACATCTGACATAGGAACAAAAGGCTGCTGTCCAGGCGATACCTGTACCTATATGTGTTGCCAAACTCCGCACCTTTCTGGGCCTTGTTTTCATACTGCCGGCCATGGGTCCACTTTGTTTCCGCTCTTATGCAACTACTCTATGACTGCCTTTCAATCATTCTTTTTTCTCTCTCACCCCTGAAGCTCATTTCTCACCCTTTTACACTTTATCCTTTATTCTTTTCTGTACTGAATTTTCTGGCCAGGGGACGACAGTATTGACACAAAGGCACGGAGGACAACCACAGCCACCTGGATACTACTCCATGAAGCTGTATCCAGTGGCTTGAGGAGCTCCCTCATGTGTTTGTGCGGTGGCAGCAGTACAGGCAATGGTTAACAAATCTTCGGAGTTGGTATTGAACCAACCCCCCCTAGTGGTCCTCACCCCCCCATGACATCCGGAGCATATACACGCAAGTGCAACCCAAGCATTTATTTCTGGCCCGTCAAATCCAGCTACAATGTGCTCTTGTCATTCTTCTCACTGTTGCTACTACCTTGAACTCGGTTACCCTTCCAATTAAGTACCCTAGTTCAAAGGGGGGGGGGGAGAAGACATAGGTGATCTAGGTGTTGCAGGTCAGCTATTTTTAAATTTTTTTTTCTTTCTCTCTTTTTGCAACAAGGTTCTGATCTTTTTGAAATAGAATACCAGCCTGATTGTCTAGCAGTAATCGGTGCAAGGGGTTCAGGAGTGCCAATTCAGCTGGCAGAAACTGAACCGCTTGAGGTAATGTTTAAAGGGTCGCGATGCCTCACGCGCTTCCTTGTGCTGGAAGGTCCTGAAAGCATATTGGGAACTGACGTGATGGGACCCTTGGGATGTTGTATCAAACTTCACCCGTCCGGTGAGGCTCGTATACACCCCGGGTCTGAAAGTCACCCGACCTTCTGTCGGATGGCAGCAGACCAAGCGACACTTCTCCCTGTCCTCACTCTTACGCACGCAGAGGAACAAGCTCTTAGCCCCCTTGGTCCGTCAGTACCCCCTGGCACATGTCCAGGAAGATGCAATTGCAGACACTGTCTCTTCTTTATGTGAACTTAAAGCCCTTAAGAAATGTGTCTTCCCAGCCAATACCCCTTCTGTTCTCCGTTAAAGAGAAAGAGTTTAAAGGGCCAGTCAGACTGTCAGTATTTGTTTGCATTTATTTTCAGAGGAAAGCAGTACTGTTGGACAGTGCTGTCATAAGGGGCACAGAATAGCCCAAAACCAGTTTACCAGATGCATGAAGCTGATATTAGACGCCTGGCCAATTCCCGAGGGCACCACCCTCTTGTAATATGTTGATGATTTACTTTTTTTATGTACTCCTGACCCAAATAGTTACCTCAATGCATCACTAAGCCTTTTGTGTTTCCTCCATCAAGAATAGAAAAGCTGTAAGTTTACTAATGGAAGCCATCATGTTGCCAGAACAGGTGGCCATAATAAAGGTTACTGAAGCCCCTTGCTAACAATGCATATTTTGAGTTGTTTTTTATAGATGGTACCAAGGTGATGGACGACTCCACACTGGATATGCAGTGGTCACACAACAAGATGTCCTAAAAGCAGAAGCTCTGCCTCCGCATGTTTCAGGACAAGAAGCGGAGCTGAAGGCCCTCACTGACGCATGTAGAGTGGTAGAAGGTAAGACGGCAAACATTTACACTGACTCCCGGTATGCATTTGGCATAGCTCATGATTACGGCCCAACATGGAAGGCCAGACAGCTTGTTACCTCAGCAGGACAGCCAATTAAGAATGGTGCAGCGGTGCAGAGTCTCACGGAGGCCCTACTTCTACCTAACAAAGTGTAAAGCTCACACCAATTCCTACACTGAAGAAGCAAGAGGCAACGCCATCACAGACCACACAGCAAAGGCAGCGGCCCTCAAGACGTGGAAGAAAAGAAGAATTTGACAAAAACTGGACATTGACTAAACTTTGGACATTGACTAAACTTTGGACATTGATAAAAACTTGGACTTTGATATGCTAAAGACTTTACAATTACAAGCCAGCAATGAAGAAAAAAGACAAATGGACTAAATATGGGAGCAACAGAACAGGGCGGCGTATGGCGGACAGTCAACAGCACTTGCCTACCACGGTCCCTGTGCCCCGTGATGGCCCAGCTGACGCACGGAAAGACGCACCTCCCAAAGCAGCAATGATGTCGACGCTTGAACAAGGACGGGTGGCTCCTGGGTTTTCTGTAGCTGCTGCATCATTTGTCCAATTTTGCATGATCTTTGCCTTAAGTAACAGGGCAGAAGTAAATTTGCCACATAACACTTGCCTAGACCACTCTACCCATTTCAGGGATTGCAAATTGGCTACATTCAGCTCCCACTTGTTGGGAAGTATGAATATGTGCTTGTTGTTGTTGATTTCTTTTCAGGTTGGAGACCTACCCTGTTACCAAAGTAAATAAGCAGGTAACCGCACAGAAGCTCATGAATGAGGTAATCTGCAGATATGGGGTACCGGAAGTGATTGAGTCAAACAAAGGTACAAACTTCACAGGTGAAATAATGCAACACATCATGTCTGCTTTGGGTATATTCCAGGCTTTTCACACACCCTACCATCCACGGAGTAGTGGGAAAGTAGATCCATGGGCAATGAAGGAAACGGGCAAATCTTGAATTGAGTGTCTTCCATTAGTTTTTCTTTTTCTCCGGAGGATACATGCCACAGTATCCAAGTTTGGGAAATGATTCTCTTGTTAATTTTGTCATAGGTCTCTCCAAGCAATTGTCAATAACGCATTCTGTAGTTTCTGCTTCTCTCTCAGGTCCTACAGACGAGCGTCACAATCTGAAACCAGGTGGCAGGTTTGATTCACATGTGTATATATATAGATGCAATCAGAGTGCCAAGGGGGGGTGCCAGATGAGTTTAAAGCCAGGGATCAAGTTAAGGCCGGATTTGAGTCCCTGTTTGGAATAGTAACCATCAATAAGAATGTTGATATATATTACAACCAACAAAGGTTCGTGAACTATACAAAAGATGCACTTTAAGGGCTTGCTGATCAATTAGGCCCCACAGCCACCATGACTTTCCAGAACCGAATGGCTCTGGATATGATACTAGCCGAGAAAGGTGGTGTTTGTAAAATGATTGGTGAAACTTGCTGTACATATATTCCAGATAACACAGGGCCCTCAGGTAAAGTGACTATCGCAATAAAGAAATTGGCCACATTGTCAGAAGAGCTGAAGCGTAATTCTGGGATAACTAACCCCTGGGATGAGTGGTTTGCATGGACCGGACAATGGAAACAATTCTTGATGCAGATAGGAATAGGGATTCTGGTTACTCTTATCATACTCCTGCTACTTTCTGTCTGTATTGTGCCCTGCCTAAAACGCTCCTGTGCTAAGCTTACAGATCAGATGGTACCTGTCGCCCCCCATATACGTAGATGTAGAGACCCCAGGCGATGGCTATATGCCTATAATACAACAGTGCGATTTGTCCCCTTATGGAGCTGTCTCAGCAGAAGCAGGGGTGACCACTCTAGTCTCCCAGCCATTAGAATAGAGTAGTATGTGTGTTGTAGATCCCTTCTGTGTCTATTAGGTCTTCGTGTTTAGTTAGTTAGGATTAGTTGTCGGGGAAGGGATTAGCCCTTGGACAGCTGACCAACAATGATAGGTAGGGCATAGGTCATAAACTAGAGATAGGGAAAGCAAACCTTACCCCGCCCAGTAGAAGTTATAAGGTATTGTTTATTTTGAGATAGTTTCTAGGGGGGTTTGAGAAGGTACAGGCTCATAATATGGAATAATCTGTCTCAAAATGGCCGCTAGATACAAAATGGAGCATTATAAGATGTAAATAAGCTTGTGTGTAGTGAAACAATAATTAAAGCAGAAATAACTTTAGAGCATGACATTCGGTGCAATGTCTAATGATTTTTTTTCTTCTATTCATCCGAGAACATTTGCCTGGTACAGTCGCTATCAGAAGAGACTCCCCCACGTCCTGAGCTTTGGGAAAAGAGCAAATCGTGCTGATAAGACGCTGCGATCATCCAAACTCACAAGGGAGGAATAATCATTTGAAGGACATTTCACATAGATATTCTTACTACACTGATTGTTGAACAATGCACGATTCTTGATGTTTTTCTAACCCAATGAGATTAACCCCGTGACTAATGACGTATTCCTTTCCTGTATTAGAACTATACCAAGTCAATAAACGCTCAGAGTATGTACGCCTTAAGCAGAGTGAGCTGTATATCTGCCGTGGCTCAACTCTACGTATCTGAGGAGAACTAGAAACCGACTCTTTGTGTGGTTCTTGGCCTCCGTGGTGCACCGGATACGAATTGATTTGGAACCCAAGGCTTGAAAGGTTAATGTGACCTAGCGGTCCTTAACAGTATCTATGTACTAAGAGTGGTAAGTGCTCTATATATACACTGAGGATGATTCTGGTGCTAGGTTTATGTACTAAGCTTGGTTATTGTGTTGTATTTATGCTATAATCTTGGTTCTGGTGAACCCTTTATGTTCTGTACTTCATCTTAGTACTGAATTTATGTTATGAGTTTGGTAATGGTGCTATATTTATATACTGTGGCTTTATTGCTGAATTTATGTTATGAGCTTGGTTCTCGTACAGTATATATTCACAAAGCTATTCTGCTATTTTGCTCTTTTCTGCACAACTAGAATATATGCAGACTACTTATCAGTGCAATATGTATCTTATTTATGACCTGGGGAAGGGTCAAAAAAGTACACTCAGGGTGCCATCTAACCTAAGGCCAGCACTTTATATAACCCACTAGTGGTGTCAATGCAAAATTTAAAGGTTTTACAATCCTGAATGACAGAAAAATGTAAAAAAACAATGTAGAAGTTTGCCTTGGGTATCTAATTATTGTAAATAGATGCAAACATTCCACTTTAGACAATGGTGTTCCCAAAATGATGAGATGAGTAGTTCATCCTGATTGGATTTGTGGTACTGGTGCATCTTGTCTCCACCGGAACTATGGGAGGAGACCTCGGATTGTCCTGGTGGAGTTATAGGGAACGCCCACAGCTGCCGATTGGCTACCTGACATTCCTCCCTAGACGCAAGCTGACAAAATAAACCCAGCATTGTAGCATGTTGCCCTTCTGCCATGTACGCTCTCTGCTGGGGTCTTTTTTAGCTGCTAGCATGTTTCTACTGGTGCTGAATGTGTGGTTGTGCTGGGCTGCCACATCTGCTCCTGGCCCCGCTGTCTGTCTGCCCCGCAGCCCTGCCCTCTTTGCTCCGGACCCCGCTGTTACATTTGCCGCTACTCAAACATCGTCTCCCATCCTGTCACTCTCACTGCCGCTCTCCCTTCTCCCCTCCCGGCTCCGGTGCTGTCATTCACCCCCATGGCCTCACATATCCACTGTAATACCTGCTAGTGTACTCTTCCGCCACTGAAGGCGGCAGCACTGTCACCTGGCTGGATGGATGGAGGCACCGCCACTGAAGCTGTCACCGCTGTCACTTGCATGTACGTAGTCTCAAGGCCGGTTATGTCCCCCGCTGTCATTCTAGCTGCCAAACTCCTATCAGTGCTGCAATCTGTCATGCCGTCCCCTGCCATGGCCCCCTCAGAAACCGTCCGCTCTCTCTATCCCCATTCCCGCTGGCTGTCAGCCACTTTCTTCAGCCTCCATCCAGGTAGCCAATCGTCAGCTGTGGGCCTTCCCTTTAACTCCACGCCAATAAACCCACATCTTCACCCATTGTTCCGGTGGAGACAAGATGCACCAGTACCGGGATTTGTGATCTGGAGACAGATGCTGATCACTACTATAGAACCTACACCAATACTTCCAAATATGTAAAAAATATGAAAACCTATAATAATTTCCCACTCACAAAATGTATATAAAAAGTGATCAATCTTTATTAACCCATTTAGGATCAGGCATAGTAAGTATATGGCACCTGGTCCCGGGCTTAAAGCCCAGCCTTATGTAAAATTATGTCGGGGACTTAAGCCTCCTATCTCTGCAATCAATCGGAAGCAGGACGGTCTGTCAACTGTTAGTGACAGCTAATAACCCAGAGGAGAAGGCAGGAGGGGTTTTTAACCCTTTCTGTCTTCCCTTTCCCTGAATATACAGTGCTCAATGAGTGCTGTGTACTTAAAAATGAAGGTGGAAGGGGGGGTGACGTGACCACCAGGATTCCCTGCTACAGCAGAGCTACAGGGTCATACTAGACCCTGGCCAGCCCTGCCAGTGACTAATTTCACTACAGGGGTTGCTTTTCCCTGTAACTGGGGCTCCTATGGATGTGGCTCCTATGGATGTCCCAGCTACAGTGGGAAAGTGTCAAATAAAAAAAACAAAAAAAATGAGGTCTTATATAACGTCATTGCGGGACTTAGATAGTAAAAAACATAATTACATACATGAGAAAATAAAAATTACAGAATAAAACAACAATATATGCATAAGGAAGAAAATAACCCAAAGCCGACGCCAACCAAAATCGTTTCCGTATGTGGCCTGTAAACCAAAACCATACATATTATATATCTAAATGTCTGAAACAAAAAGAGGAACAATTTCCATACTTTAGTGTAAATGTACTAATTAAAAAGAATAACTATAAAGGTTAAAAAAATCATTTTTTAGCTTTTTACCTTCAATAAAACTAAAAAATGTGAAAAAAAAGTCAGTGAAAGAGAAATTAAAACATAGTCCTATATGTCACAGAAAAAAAA
Source organism: Eleutherodactylus coqui (assembly GCF_035609145.1). Taxonomy (NCBI): domain Eukaryota; kingdom Metazoa; phylum Chordata; class Amphibia; order Anura; family Eleutherodactylidae; genus Eleutherodactylus; species Eleutherodactylus coqui. Next base: position 84,311,009 of record NC_089846.1, read on the forward strand.
TGCAGCAAAAATAATTTTGGTAGCTGAAGGGGAAAAAAAGGGCAGTAAAACCACCACATGGGTAAAATCCCTAAAAAGTGTCTGGTCCCTAAAATACAAAACAACCTGGTAGGTAAGGGGTTAACAATTAATATAGCAATATAGGAGATAGTGGAATATTCATGCCTACTGGAGATATTCTATCTTCTCCATCTTTACTGGATGGTCGCTGTCTCTGTATCTCCTATTGAGGGGCTGTCTTATACCTCCACTCTCTCCTATGTTACTACACGTATTATATCTATATGAGATGTAGCTGTATACGTAACTGGTTGTTAATACAGATTGCTCATCACTAACAACCTTGTGGTTGAGGACAATCTCCTGCATTACGTGGACCTCCAGGACGATCGCTCTGCCTTTCACACTAATGAGTGTTTTCTCTATTCTTTCCTGTGATATTTACTGTATATTTTTTCACTCTGACACCTTTATTCACCTCCTTCCATTTTCCGCATAACAACGGGCAACCACACTGTGAGAAACGCGTGTAGCGCTCAACCTTGGTCTTAATCTGGAAAAATAGTGAAAGCAGCAATGTACCATTATTGGATTACTCCGACGTACGAACCAAGACTTTGTCCTACAGAAAGGGCCGACGATGTAAAGAAAGAGCCGCACAAAGACAAAAAAGACTCTGATGGATTGTTTACCATAGCATATCACTTTATTGCAAACATGAGACATACAACATAACCCAAAAAACACATCAGAGGTAAAAGATGGCACATCTTGGGGGTCTGAGATCTGGTCCAATAGAACTCTCATACATAGACAATGGGATGGGGGGCGGGGGGTGGGGTACCCAACCAAGTGCAAGGAAGATGGGGACTAGCTACTGCTAGGAACCAATCTTGATGCTATTATTCTCCAAGGGCCTCTGAATAAACGCAGCTTAAGGTTCCACTAGTTGGTTGCTTGTACAATGGATACCTACATTTTCTCTTACACTGCTTTTGATAAATCTCCAGTGTCTTTAAAGGGGTTGTCAAGGGTTAGAAAAACATGGTTGTTGGTCATTTGAGTACTACGGTATATATCAACTATATAAAGGAGGGCAACAACTTTCTTATATTTTGTAACACTATTCGGTAACACATTGCATGTTTAAAATATCTGTGTCACGGTAATTGTATTCTAAGGCAACACATATGTCAACTTTCTGTTATTTTTTTGTTTGTTTGTTTGTTATAAAACCCAATAAAAATTATTGAAAAGAAAAACATGGTTGTTTTCTTCCAAACGCAGCGCCGCCCTTGTTCACGGCTTGTATGTGGAGTTGCAGTTTAGTTCCATTGAAGTGAATGGGAGCTGAGCTGCAATACCACACATAACCTACGGACAAGGCTGGCACTGTCTTTGGAAAAAAGCAGCCATGTTTTTTTAAACCTAGACAAGTCCTTGATGTTGTACATTGAAACTGCCATGCTACCGGCAAATATTTCTGGCACACTGACAGAGATGCAATAAAGAAAAGGCGCCAGAATTCCAATGCAAATTTCACCGGGAAGTGGAGAATATGTTGTGTGCCACATTTTAATATGTGTTTAGCACTTTTTACCCTCATACCTTACAGTTCTTAAAAGTTTACGGAAAAAGCGGGCATGACTAAAGGAGCAATACATATTGAGGAAAATTTGTCCAGTCCCGCCAATTTTGATGGGACCGGCTGACTGCTATATGTATAATTATCGGGGCTTTCCTCGACAGATGATGTTGGGGGAAGAAGGATAGAGCATGTTGACTTTCAGCTTTTGTTCCCCTGGAGATAAACCGCCACTATCTATCTATCTAGCAAATTCCAAAAGGAAAAATAGACTCCGCGCTCACCGGGTCCGGGAAGATCGGGTGAAAGATGGAGGACAGGTGTAATGTTATACCATTTTTTTATTGCAACGCGTTTCGGTGTATCTCAGCAGACGCCTTTTTCAAGCAATGCAATTTCAAATATAAAACAGCACCAACATATATAGAACATGTAATGCACTCACTCATGATGAACTTGCTTTTTTTTTTCCGATTGCGGTACCTGTTTATTGATGTTATTTATTGTATTAACAGAAATTTCTTACTGTTTATATATAGTTTTTATCTTTTGACGTTTGTATTTTAATACTAATTTATAGTCTGGTACATGCTCATATACACGGGAGGCGAGAAATCGTGCTTATCTGTTGTGAATGAGTCAAATATAGTGATCTGGATATACTCTCAATCAGATAGCTTGCACATTCCTATGAATGAGTGGTAATCACGGTAGCTTTCAGGATATACTAAGACTGGAACACACACCTTGCGTTCTACATAACCTCGTATTAGGACGCACATTGCGTTCCATGGTACACTCCTCCGTCAATGGACTGTCTCCTCCTCTGATGACGCCATATGCTAATGAGCCTGGCGTTCAGCATGTTCATCATGACTGAGTACATTACATGTTCTATATATGTTGGTGCTGTTTTATATTTGAAATTGCATTGCTTGAAATAGGTGTCTGCTGAGATTCACCAAAACACCAAAGTCTTGGTGTTCTGGTGAATCCAAATCGCGTGACTGGGGCCGAAAAATCTGCTGCTAGCAGCGTTTTCGGGGGAAACGCCCCGAACAAAGGAGCGCTGTCCAACCCATTGTAATTCAATGGAGTCGGCAATACAGCCGGCTCCATTGAAAGCAATGGGCTGGCGGTGAGCGCGGGATGAATTTTCGGGAAGGGCTTAAAAATATAAGCCCTTACCTGAAAAAGCATCCAAAAATGTGTAAAAATAAAAAATATATATATACTCACCTTGTCCGTGCAGCCGGAGTTCAGCCGCGGCTGGCCGGCAGTTCTCCTGAACTGCTCTGTGTAGTATTCAGCAGCCGGGGATTTAAAATTCCCACCTGCTGAATGGGCTGCCTCTGATTGGTCACAGCCCTCACCAATCAGAGGCAGCTCTCACTCACCCATTCATGAATTCATGAATGGGTGAGTGAGTGCTGCCTCTGATTGGCTCAGCGCAAGGACCAATCAGGGGCAGCTCTCAGCTATTGAATGACAGTGCCCCTAGCACTAGGTGAGTGTTTGCACACCACTTTGTTTTGAATATCTATGATATCAAAAACACATGTCCAGGCGCTGGTTCATCGTCTTATCTATCTATCTCATATCTATCTATCTATCTATCTATCTATCTATCTATCTATCTATCTATCTATCTCATATCTATCTATCTATCTATCTATCTATCTATCTATCTATCTATCTATGTCATATCTATATATCTATCTACCTCATATTTATCTATCTCCTATCTATCTCATATCTATCTATCTATCTATCTATCTATCTATCTATCTATCTATCTATCTATCTATCTCATATCTATCTATCTTCTATCTATCTCATATCTATCTATCTATCTATCTATCTATCTATCTATCTCATATCTATTTATCTTTTATCTATCTTCTATCTATCCATCTCATATCTATCTCATATCTATCTATTTTGTATCTATCTATTTATCTTTTATCTATCAATATATTTATCTATCTATCTTGTATCTATCTTATATCTATTTATCTCATATATATCTATGTAATATCTATATAGCTATCTATTTCATATTTAATCTATCTATATTCTCTCCATATAAATATTAAACAACAGTTTAGCATTTCTATATTGCACTAATATTAGGATTCATAGTTTTGTGTTTTATCAGATTGTATCCGATTAATCTGACTCTGCTTTGCATTTTATGGCCTCCCATATAAAGTGGTTTGTAGCTTCTAGGTGTTTTAAAATGTATTGTCAGTTTAACGGCAAATAATATTTTTTTCCTAATCTGGGATTATTAAAAGAGGCAATAAGAAAAATTCTAAAGGAGTAAATTCATGCAGTGTGAAGGAAATATAGAAGAAATAAAAATTAGTTCTTCTGTTGTCGCCTCATAAACAGAGCAGCATTGATAAATCCCACGTAAGTGCAGATTTAGATATATGGATCGGCGGTAAAATCTGCTTGTAGCGATATACCGAGCCTTATATTATCATGTATCTTTTAATTAAGTGAAAGATATTATTAAGCATATTGTATTTATACAACATAAAATGTATTGCTGCGCCAGAGATACTGTGTTACTGTACAAAGCCAAGATACCGGGGCAAATGGGAACACCAGATATAAATGGAGAAATACAGAAACAAAGTGTTGTATAATACATTAGTTTTCATTTTGGACTCAAAAGAGCTTTCCGCATGGAGCAATCCTTTTTGTGTGAATGGGATCCAAGATTAATGTAGTCACATAATGTGCCCTTCATCCCTGCTGATACCCCAGCCATCAGCTGTAATCTGCTGGAGAATCTAGCAGCAAGTGATACATTTCCCTGCAGCAACCCCGCAGGAGATATTAAGCATTACACAGTTCTTATTAAAATCAATGAGCTTGTCCTGTAATGTATAGAGTTGGCTGGTCCCCCCTACGCCAGAAATGCTCTTTGTATCCATCTCCATGTGTCATTGTCCTGTACTTAAAGTGTTGGTCTGTCATTATCTTGTACCACATTTGCCAGCATGTCATTATTCTGTATCATAATTGCCAGTCTGTCATTATCCTGTCCCCCAAGTGTCAGCGTGCTATGACATATCTCAATTCTCAGCGTGTCATTGTCCTGTACCTCCAAACATCAGTGTATCATCATCCTGTCCCCCAAGTGTCAACGTGTCATCATCCTGTGCCCCAAGTATCAGTGTGTTATCACACATCTCAATTCTCAACATGTCATTGTCCTGTACCGCAGGCAACAGTATGACATTATCCTGCACCCCAAGTGTCAATGTGCCAATGTCAAGAGCCCCAAGTAACAGTATGACATTATCCTGTCCCCCAAGTCTCAACGTGTCATTATCCTGTACCCCAAGTAACAGTGTAGTCGCCCAGTACATCTATTCCTGGCCCCCTCCATAAATGTCATACATGTCATGTCTTGTGTTGGTGCGCTGTTCGAAAGTGTCTAGTCATTCTGTTATATGTATTGCACAGCTGCAGTGTGTGATGGGTTAAGTGTTTGCATGAGTCTGGGAGATGCTTGCAATGTATCAATTTGTCTTGTCATGTGATATGAGGAGCATATACATAAGAGTGTGTGAGAGCGGGAAATGGTCTTCTGATTCTTCTGGGTTCCTGAGAGAGAGTTCCAGCCACATAGTGGTGCCTTCAACCCTCATGTGTTGAAGAATAGAGGAAGAAGAGAGGTTCTCTGAGAGTGCATGTTCCAGAGATGAGAGAGGAGTGAGCCCCAATTGAAGAGATAGAGCATAAGCAAGAAGCAGGTGCCACTTCCAAGGCCTAGTGCAGAGGTACTCTTTATTTGTATTTGCCTACGCGGCCGTCCTGAAGTCTGGGATCACCGCATAGAGGTACACCCATTTGCTTTTCCCATCCAGCTGTCCTGAAGTCTGGGATCACTGGGTGGAGGTACTCTTAAGTCTGTCTAATACCTGCACTGCAAATCATTGTCATTTGTGCCTTGTATACAAGAAGTTGTTCCAGTAAAGTTTTTGCCAGGCCCTGACCATTCCCAAGGACCTGAGGTATGTTACTTCTGTCTGTAGCTCCATTTATTTACAGCCGAGGGTCATACCGGTGGGTAACGGTGGTATCGCCTGTGACATCTGCTATGCTTGTTCTACAGTGTTTTGGGCATCCCTATCCTAGGGGTGTCCAAAAGAGGCCCAGCGCTGCTCTGGCTGAGGCTACATGTGTCCCTCCAGGAGAGAACCTGGTAAGTGCCACCATAACAAGTGACCACTCTACCCTCCCAGCTCCTCAACGTGTGCCTTGTGTCTGGTCTCACCCTATGGGACGCTGTAGCAGCCTACTTATTCTTGGCATCACGAACAGGATAGCATCCTCTGTGCCGCATCATCCTACCTGCGATACCGCAGAGGTACTACCCAAAAAGAAAATGTGCAAAGTTTGACTCACCCTGCTCAGACTGTTTGGCACCAACTCTAAGCCTGCCTCCAGAGGTGGAGCTTAGCAATTTCAAGAAACTTTTGCACTTGTGCCTCACAGACATTTCTTGCTGTTTCCCGAACACAATGAAGACTGCTACTCCTAGCCAGTGCGTAGCTGCTGGCTATCCACCACCCATCCTGCAGTTCTTTTGGATTGACAAAGCTGGTGTAATGGAGCCAGATGTTCCCAGCGATGCCCCTGCCATCTCTGCTAAGAAAAGGACTCTAATACTTGGACCCTTACAGCCTGCTAGGCCCAAAAGAATTACTTCAAGAGTTGTTCTACCAGAAGCCCCAGCATTGGATGCTCCCATGTTTGCCGCTCAAGTTCCCGAGCCACACCGTAGGACGGCACCGCAGCTGCTGCCCTATCAGGGGAAGGATCCAATTTTACCCTGGATCGTCATTCATCAGGCCAACAGGATAGCCAGATCTGCTATTCCCCCAGTGTTGCGTCGTTTTGTCCGGAACTTTGAGGACTCTGGGATGAAGGTGTTCTTCAGTTCAAGGGAACATTTTCATTTGTGGAGAAAGCTGCACCCTCCACACACCAGTCCAACGGCCTTTACGGAGCCTTGCCCTATTGGTGTTGCTACATATCCCAGAATTGTGACCCATTGCATTTGGGACCCAGATAGCCCCTCATCCATTGCCTCTTTGGGGATCTGTTCCTAGGGTAGTTTGCCAACCCCACCAGGCTGGACTATTGGATCTCAGGATGAAGAGGAGATTTATGTGACCCAAGTGATCTGGTGACGATCCAACCACTTCCAGTTTTAATAATGGACTCTTTGCATAAGAGACACTTGTGTTTTTCCGAGTTAAGCCCCTTCTTATAAAAGGACTGAAAAGCTATGTCCCTTTTCATAGTTATGTTTCATATTGAAAAAGTTATGTACCGTTTGCAATGTTATAACCTTCAAGTCATGTGCAAGAGGAAGTTTATTTCAATGCGTTAGGTATTTTCTGCTCTAATCCTCTTAGTATAAAGTAATTCTTAATTTAAGTATGCCCCATGTGAGTGAAACTGTGTGCATGGTATCCATGATTTACTTGTATGACAGGAGGTTTCTTGTGTCCCCATGCAGTCTCACTGTTTGCCCTCCATCTAGTCTGTACCAGTAGGCGGTGCCTTCCTTTAATTTTTCTCTTTGGTCACAGACAGCAGTATGGACATAAGCTACCAACTGTACCATATACTACTACTTTTTCAGGGAGAGTGATGGTCATTGCACTCATCTCTTGTTTTTCCTGCCAGTCACCCTTCTCTGTTCTGTAGTTTAGTAGCGGTGTATTTCAGTCCTTTACCAAGAAAGTGATGGTCATTCCACTTGTTTCATTCCTTTTGTCTATGGAGAGAAGAGTTATGTATGTGCTCCATATCTATACTAGTGTTACTTAATTCTGTTCAGCCTAGTAGAAAACTTTAAATGTATTTGCAAGTCATATTTCTTACATGCTGTCATAATCAAAAAGCTAGACTCAGAAAGTGACATTCACTCTTAGGCCGCCTGCAGACGGGCGGGTCGCATCCGGCGGCGAGAATTCTCGCCGCGGGACCCGACCCCAGCGCCTGCAGGGACGAGCACGTACTCACCCACGCTTGGCGGCCCCGGCTCTTTCACGTGCCGGCTGCCGGGCAGCCGGCGCATGCGCAGACCGGAGCCGGCGGCCGGGTGAGTGACGTTTCTGTGCGAGGCTCTGCGAGCCCCGCACAGAAATAGGACGTGCCGCGGTTTGTTTGCCGCGTGACGTATTGTAATGCACTCCTATGCAGGCTTTCAGTGGCGGAAATCCCGTGGAAAATCCCACCGCGGGATTTCCGCCTGTGTGCAGGCGGCCTTAGTCTCAGTACACCGGGAATGGGTTTATTCTGTATATAGGTAACTGGGAGGTAGGAGTTGTGCTTATAGGTTTCGCCTTACACACTCTGTGACTGCGTCGAGGCCTCTCAAGTGAAATGGAAGTTACACACTGAAGATAGTCTGACTCCGGATCTTACATCCTGTTTTAGAGGCGCAGGGGTCAGCTTATTTTTAAGTAGGGGGGAACTGTAGTGGCCCAGTACATCTATTCCTGGCCCCCTTCATAAATGTCATACATGTCATGTCTTGTGTTGGTGCGTTGTGCAAAAGTGTCTAGTCATTCTGTTATGTGTATTGCACAGCTGCAGTGTGTGATGGGTTAAGTGTTTGCATGAGCCTGGGAGATGCTTGCAATGTATAAATTTGTCTTGTCACATGGTATAAGTGAGCATATACATAGGAGTGTGTGAGAGCAGGAAATGGTCTTCTGATTCTTCTGGGTTGCTAAGAGAAAGTTCCAGCCACATAGTGGTGCCTTCAATCCTCAAGTGGTAAAGAATGGAGGAAGAAGAGAGGTTCCCTGAAAGTGTATGTTCCAGAGATGAGAGAGAAGTGAGCCCCAATTGAAGAGAGAAAGAGAGCGTAAGCAAGAAGTAGGTGCCACTTTCAAGGCCTAGTGCAGAGGTACTCTTTATTTGTCTTTCCTACGTGGCCATGCTGAAGTCTGGGATCACCACACAGAGTTACACCCATTTGCTTTTCACATGTGGCCGTCCTGAAGTCTGGGATCACTGAGTTGAGGTACTCTCAAGTCTGTCTACTACCTGAACTCCAAATCTCTGTCATTTGTGTCTTGTATACAAGAAGTTGTTTCAGTAAAGTTTTTGCCAGGCCCTGACTGTTCCCAGGGACCTGAGGTATGTTATTTCTGTCTGCAGCTCCATTTATTTACCGCCGAGGGTCATACCAGTGGATAACGGAATAGTGGCGTCACCCGTGGCATCCGCTATCCCTGTTCTACAGTTTACTGGGCATCCCTATCGTAGTGGTGTCCCAGCGCTGCTCTGGCTGAGGCTACGTGTGTCCCTCCCGGGGGAAGCCTGGTAAGCGCTACCATGACAAGTGACCACTCTACCATCCCATCTCCTCAACGTGTGCCTTGTGTCTGGGGACTCCCTACGGGACGCTGCAACAGTATGACATTATCGGGTACCGCAAGTGTCAGTGTGCCAAATTCAGTGCCCCAAGTAAGAGTATGACATTATCCTGTACTTCAATTGTCAGTGTATCATTATCCTGTACCCCAAGTATCAACGTGTCATTATTCTGTCCCCCAAGTATCAGTGTGTCATTATCCTGTCCCCCAAGTGTCAACGTGTTATCATCCTGTACCCCACATATGAGTGTGTAATTATCATGCATCTCAAGTGTCAACATGTCATTATCCTGCATCCCAAGTAACAGCGTGACATTATACTGTACCTCAATTGTAGTCATATCATTATCCTGTACCTCAAGTGTCAGCGTGTCAATGTCCTGCACCCCAAGTAACAGTATGACATTATACTGTACCCCAATTATCGGCATGTCATTATCCTGTACACCAAGTCTTATTGTGTCATAGTCCTGCACCCCAAGTAACAGTATGACATTATACTGTACCCCAATTGTAGTCATATCATTATCTTGTACCTCAAGTGTCAGCGTGTCAATGTCCTGCACCCCAAGTAACAGTATGATATTATTCTGTACCCCAATTGTTGGCATGTCATCATCCTGAACTTCATGTGTCTATCATAGTTCCGCCAATGTTTTAATCTTCCATTAACCCCAAATAACTGATTGTTCCGTATCCCAATTATCACTGCATACCAAATGTTAATTTCTCTTTTGTCCTAGGAAACTGAGGTCTGTGTCATTGTTCTGAAATCTCATTTGTCACTTTATAACTTTTTTGGGACCCTAATTGTGATTGTTTCATAAATCTAGTTAATATGTCTTTGCTCCGTGTCTGCAGAATGTCACTGAGATTTGATGTGCCAGTCTGCTGGTTTCTCCGGTTCTTGTGTGTGATTTATCTGGGAGCCCACGTATTACTAAGACTGTTCTGGGGTCCCAAGAGAGGCGGATTCTAGCAGAACATACTGTATCTATCATTCACAGATGAAGAAAGTGTGCAGTGGGACTTCAGCTGGTTCCTTCCTCCAGAGTGTTCCCCCCATCTCCTGCGAGCGTGAAGAATCACTTATGTAGGAAATTACCATATTCGTCTCTACGGTTTTCTGCCGCTCCAAAAAGGTTCTCGCCAGGTACGGACATGAATGCAGCTCCATCCGCTGGATGTGAGGAATGAACCTGGCTTCCTGTGCTCAATCGTTATCTTCTATGTATATGATAAAAGCAGGCAGCTACAATGTATTGTTTATGAGAGGATTAATTTTGTTTGAGTTCTCCTGACATCTTTTATTCAGATAACTCTCCGCTTTCATTTTTTTGACAAATAGATCCCTTAAGGAAACGAGCTAACAAATTGATATGTGTGTTTAGTTTCAGCGATCGTTCCATAAAAATGAATATTCCTTACAGAAAGCACCCACTTCCACATCTTTTATCATCAGCGCCTCTCCTCCCCTCTGGAAGCTCATTATTTTCAAAAGAAAACAAATTTGTATTGTCAGAAGCCTCACATCAAACTCCCGCGCACCCCGCGGCTTATTACAGGATTACAAGGCAGGGCGTGCCTGGAATCTGCAACAAGGACTGACCTCAACGGGAGCAGAATGGAGAGCGGTGGAGTCACCTGTCACTGCGCTCTTAATTACCCGGGACAAAACTACCGCAAATACTTCTTGTAACGAAGTGCCGAGCTGGCATCTACAGACAGATGGACACCCGTCATTAGTCATCATGTCCTTACGTCATAAGTCAAAGGAGGGCAGCCTTTACACTGTTTACATTTAAATTTGTATATATATATATATATATATATATATATATATACATATATATATATATATATATATATATATATATATATATATATGCAGTTAAAAACTGATGCAGCTTTATACCTCACTGCTGGTGTGTTATATTAAAATTACAATAGTGTACTTGAATAGAAAGTCATTGATGCACTACATGATAGTATGGAGTACTGGCCCCTGGGGGCCTCCAGAACATGGATTTCAATTTTGTGTTGGGTCCCCTGTCTCTCTAAAGGTACACTTACACACATTGATGGTCACTCAAAATTCACTCAAAAGCCATCTTTTAAGTGATAATCGTTGCTTGTAAATGTGTGCCCATCGAGCAATTACCTGCACTTTTGTTCATCGCTGGGTTCAGACCAGCTTAAAATCCGTTGTCCCTGATAAGACGGACCGCACGCTAAGTTCTCTGCAGGCAGCGCTGATAACATTCTTTCAGCTGCTGTCCCCCTGAAAAAGAATAGTGATGTATTTAGAGAACCAACCACCCAGTGTTCTCTAAATACATGCAAATTAAGCAAGTTAGCTACTAATGGTCTGATTAGCTCATTAGTAGTTAATGCAAAATGATTGCTCAAAACTCTCAGTTTCTGACTAATTTTGAGCGATTATCTGTGTGTGTAAATGGACCTTAAGTCCCATGGGACCACTGCTATGACTGAAGTAAAGAAAGCGTGCTCGAAGTGGCCTCCTGCTAGGAGATCATCCAGGGGGTCATCCACCATTGTCATGAGTGAGGAAAAACATTCAGTGAAAAGCAATCCTGTGGATGAAAACTCATCACCAAAAGGGGTCAGAGGAGGATGTTAGGAATCATTCTGATCAACAGGTGCTGCACAGTCAGGAGCAGCTGAATACAAAACTGGTGCTCCAAATAAGACCGGGCTCATAAGAACGGATTTTAATTGCAGATTCCGCAATCACCGTCGGCGTAGAATATCTGCAGAAAAACACCGACACAGAAAAGCATATATTTTTGAATTTCCCTTCACACTCGCAGATAGAAATTGCGTATTCCGCGAGCATAAGAAAAATCTTGGTATGCTCTATTTTAGCATGGATTCCGCGTGAACGGCCTTCATTGAAGTCAATCAATGCGTGTGTTCCGTCACCAATACACAATATTGCGCATGAGCGGCGGAATTACTCGGAACTAGCTAGAGAATATATGGAAATGGCTGGAAGGAGAGAGAGAATATATGGATGGATGTTCCACTCTCTGGTGTTGTTTTCCTGTGTGCAAACTTTTACCCACGCAGACGATATGCTGTGCATCCGCAATCTTCCATGACGATTCGCAATTACTTTCCGCAATGTATCGCAGGTCTTCCACTATCGCAAATCTGCATGTTTAATCCAACCCGTTTGTGTGAGCCTGGCCTTATGTATCCAAATGCACAACTCGACGTTCGTTAGTACAGATGGGCTATAACAGCAGACGACCAGTTCCAGCGCCGTTGTGTCTAAGAAAAACAGAAAGACGAGACTCCAGCGGGCAAAAGAGCGCAAAACTTGTATCACTGAGCAGCAGAAAAACACCAAATTCCAACCTCCCATCAGCACGGTGCAACAGAAATTTGGATCCATCTGACCGGGCGATGTTTTTCTGCTGCTCAGTGATCCAATTTTTGGGCTCTTTTGCTGGAGCTTCACGTTTCTTTTTTTTTAGACAGCAATGACCCTCAAACTGGTCTGCTGCTCACTGGGGTGCTACAACAAGGATCCCCATTAATCCTGAGAATGCTGCACCCTGAGAACAGCATATGAATAGAGAGGTATGCATGCATGACTAGCACTCTAGCACTCCATACACCTCTACACTATGTGACAGAGAGAGATAGGTGAGCAACCTAATCTCGCACTGTCCCACAGAAATGAATAATTGCTCGTCATGTATGCACATCACTGCTCCATTCACATGGGTCTTCCAGGTGTACTGTTCTCTGGATCACTGGGGGTCCCAACAGTCGGTCTGCCAGCTATCAGACGTTTGTCCCCTTTCTTGTGCATTAGGGATAAAATACTCTAGTGGGGAAACCTCTTTACTTCCACATTGTTGTTTATAGACTGCCTGTATAGAAGAGGCCTGATACTTGATAAATAATATAATTCTGACTGCCTGCAGCCGCCACTAGGAGGAGCTAAATGCATCATAATTTATATACTGACTATATATGTATTGAACACAAAGAGAGCTATGAACCTGCATGCAGCCGGCTCAAGCAAGCTGTAACAGCTTGCAGGGGAAGCAGTTGAGTGCCAGACCCCTTCCCACCACAAGCCCTATAACCCAATGCATGGGGACAGGATTCCATTTCATAAACCGATCATCAGATCGAGTCCCAAAATCAACAAACTTTGTTAGTTTATTTATATTATAGCTGTAAGAATCTCATTAAATGAAATCCTCCAAGGGTGGTCAGATCCTTGAAGCGTTTGTATTATTAAAACCAATAAAAATGCTCCTCTTAACGCAGGCTTGTAATATTGTTCAGATGTGCATTATACCTGGAGATGCCCTTAGATGCAATTAAGATTGATTGATCTGCAGCGGTGGTGGAAAGTTAATAAAATACATAGCAACATGATGATATAACTGCCTTAAGCCTGGGTACCTGTAAACCGTGTAATAAAGCTCTGATAACTCGTCACTATTGAAAGTAACACCAGGGAAGTCATGTGACAACACGGAGGGTTATAAACCACCAGTTCAATTATACTGTTAAGACTTCTAACTCAACTTTTTCTACAATCTATGCCATTATCATAGAGTCCCTATGTTAGTTTTGTAGTCCAGCAATCAATATACTGCAACAGGATACGTAAAAAAGGGAAAGACGCTGAATGATCATATCGAATGTTAAATGAACAGATTTTGTGTGTCAACCATTCCTTTGGTGCCTGTTCTGTCTGTAGGTTGCCCATATCCTTGTCTTAAGGGCTTAGCATTAGTGATTAGCAAACGTCAAAAGTTCAGCCAGTTCACCAAATATAGGCAAAAAGTTTGGTTTGGTCCAATTTAGTTTGATCCAAATCAGAACTTCACCAATATAACCTAAAATACTGCAGTTTTCACAATGGCGAGGGGTGTATAACACTGACTAACGGCCATAACAGCCCCGTATAAGGTTACCTAACAGTGTATCTAAGTGCTTCTATTTGGTTTTTAAGGCAAAGTTAATTAAGAAAAATAAGAAAAAAGGAAGAAGGTAAACAAAGAGGAGGAAAAAGCAGAAAGATGAAAAATAAGAGGAAGGGAAAGAAGGAAGGAGGAGGAAGAGGAAGAAGAAGAAGATTTGGCTGGGATGAATTACTTGAGGTTTGATACTCGCTGAACTGAACTTTTAGCAAAGTTTGATTAGAAATAGGGGTCCAGTGTTTTCTTTCATTCAATACTACCCAGCTTGCCCAAACGTTTCATAGACAGCTCATTGATTTCAATGACAGCTGTGTAATACCTAACATCTCCTGCGGAGGAGCTGCAGAAACATTGAACACTTAATTCCTGGTTCTCTGACAGATTACAGCCGATCTGTGAGGATCCAAGCCGCAATGTACGGATGCAGCACTTGTAAACCTGGGATTTTTCTGTGATTGCAATGTGTTTTGCAAGAGAAACGCATTGCATTGCTCTACGTGCAATTTTCATGTTTGCCATGTGCCTGAAAAAATTGCACCTAACACATCAAACTTACAAACAAATCAAAAGGCACGCGAGTGCGATACATTTTTTTCATGCATCTATAGGAATTAATTAAAGCACTATTCTTAAACAAGAATCACCCCAAAATATAGCTTGTAGCGATTTCTCTGTCAGAGTCTCAATTAAGGAGAAAAATCACCTATATGTATAAACTCATAGAATATAATGGGCTCTTCTCTCGTGCACGTTCCATCCATACCACATTAGAAAGAACTTGCCTGGGCTTTTGCCTGTGTAAATATGGCCCTAGTGGTCACTGTGAGAACTGCAGGATTTTAGCTATTTTTTTAATTACAGATTTTTACATCAAAACATTAAATGAAAATCAGCAACATGTTTTTCTAACTGTGTTTAAGATAAAACGTGATTTAGTGCCAGTTCATGTAGGCATTGGAGTTTCATTCGGCTCCTACGTCTCTAAAGTTTGTTTAAAAACAGGACAAATTAGCACTGCACGCTGCACTATTTTGTCCTGTAAAAGCCGGAAACCCGATTCTGTCATATGACAGATTTGTTCGACTAGGGCTGCTGCTTACCTGCTCCCCAACAACAGCAGGAGAACGGAAACCCTGAGTGCTGATGTGAATGAACCCTTAAACAAGAGGCCACATTCCCTTTAAGATCTACAATAAATGGCACTAAATAAAACAATGGAAGACAGCTAGGAAATGTACAAAATCAGCAGATTCTACATCATACATTACGTATTACTATCATTGTCGTCCTGCTTTACAATTATTGGCCGGTAACATAGCAGGGATATGTGACAGTCCGGCATCAGACAATGCCGTGCGCTGACCCTCTGTTTATCGCTCCATTATCCCTCTATGGGGTTGGTCTGCAGCCAATCAGCACACGTTGCTATTTTCAAACTTGCAAAGCCCATTCGCCCCCTTCCTCCAAAATAAATCTGTATAGAAGATACAATGCTGGTGACTTTTGTTTCCAACATTTACTTCCTCCATGTAATCCTGCCACCACCTG